>NC_052146.1:28703082-29003082 GCF_902713615.1 Scyliorhinus canicula | reverse complement strand
AGCCGTTGCTGCCCCCCCCACCCCCCCCCCCCCCCCCCCCCCACCGGCCACGCACAAACGCCATGATTAGCCTGTCTATGTTTTGGAAAAAGGCCTTGGGGATGAAGATCGGGATGGATCTAAACAGGAAGAGGAACCTTGGCAGTACGTTCATCTTGATCGTCTACACTCTCCCTGCCAGGGAGAGTGGGAGTGAGCCCCATCGTTAACGTCTTTTCTTACTTCCTCTACCAGGCTGATCAGGTTCCACTTGTGGATTTGTGTCCAGTCTCTGGCTATTTGGATCCCCAGGTAACGGAATCTGTTCTGGGAGCCCCTTCAGCTCTGTTCCTCCCCCTTTTGGGTTCACTGGGAATGTCTCGCTTTTGCCCAGGTTACGTTTGTAGCCCGAGAAGGTTCCAAACTCTTTCAGTATTTGCAGTATTGCCTTCAGTCCCTCCTGTGGCTTCGAGACATAGAGGAGCAGGTTATCTGCATAGAGCGAGACTCTGTGCTCTCTGCCTCCTCTCCGGAGTCCCTTCCAGCTTTTTGCATTCAGCAGGGCTATCGCCAGGGGTTCGATCGCTAGCACAAACAAGAGTGGGGACAGGGAGCAGCCCTGTCTTGTTCCTCTCTGTAGCTGGAGATATTCAGAGCTGGTGGTGTTTGTTCGGATGCTCGCTTTGGGAGCTTTGTACAGGAGCCTCGCCCAGGCGGTGAATCCCGCTCCTTTGCGAGTATTGTCACATCCACGTTCAGCAGTGAAATGGGTCTGTATGATCCACATTCCGTCAGGTCTTTATCTTTTTTGGGTATTAGTGAGATTGTGGCCTGCGCTAGAGTTGGGTGCAGGGTGCCCCCTGCCAGTGAGTCCGCGGACATGTCCCTTAGTTGTATAAGTTTACCTAAGGTTTAAGACATGGCAGGAGATCCCAGACCCATGTCATGCTCCTCGTGTGCGATGTGGGAGCTCAGGGACATGTCCACTGTCCCAGGCTCTTTCACATGCAAGAAGTGTGTTCAGTTGCAGCTCCTGTTAGACCGCTTGACGGCTTTGGAGCTGCGGATGGACTCACTTTGGAGCATCCGCAATGCTGAGGAGGTCGTGGATAGCACGTTTAGCGGGTTGGTCACACCGCAGGTAAAGATTACCGAGGGAGATAGCAAATGGGTAACCAAAAGACAGAGCAAGAGTAGGAAGGCAGTGCAGGTGTCCCCTGCGGTCATTTCCCTGCAAAACAGATATACCACTTTGGATACTGTTGGGGGAGATGGCTCACCAGGGGAAGGCAGCAGCAAGGTTCATGGCACCGTGGCTGGCTCTGCTGCACAGCAGGGCAGGAAGAAAAATGGCAGGGCAATAGTGATAGGGGACTCGATCGTAAGGGGAATAGACAGGCGGTTCTGTGGACGCAATAGAGAGTCCAGGATGGTATGTTGCCTCCCTGGTGCAAGGGTCAAGGATGTCTCGGAGCGGCTGCAGGACATTCTGGGGGGGGGGTGAACAGCCAGCTGTCATGGTGCACATAGGCACCAACGATATAGGTAAAAAATGGGATGAGGTCCCACAAGTGGAATTCAGGGAGTTAGGAGTTAAACTAAAAAGTAGGACCTCAAAGGTAGTAATCTCAGGATTGCTGCCAGTGCCACGAGCTAGGAATGTCAGGATAGATAGGATGAATGCGTGGCTCGAGAGATGGTGCAAGAGGGAGGAATTCAAATTCCTGGGGCATTGGGACCGGTTCTGGGGAGGTGGGACCTGTACAAACCGGACGGTCTGCACCTGGGCAGGGCTGGAACCGATGTCAATGGGGGGATGTTTGCTAGAGCTGTTGGGGAGGGTTTAAACTAATGTGGCAGGGGGATGGGAACCGTGCAGGAAGTTGGAAGGTAGTAAAAGAGGGACAGAAGCAAAAGGAAGTAAGGGGAAAAATGCAAGGCAGAGAAGACATAGTCAAAAATCAAAAAGGGCGACAGTACAAGGTACAGTGACTGAGGGGAGCACAGTGAATAAGCCCAGTAATACTAAAAGGAATAAAACTGGAGATGTTAAGATTCAAAACAGAGGTAAAAAAAACAACATAAGTGTACTTTACCTGAATGCTCGTAGTATTCGGAATAAAGTAAATGAGTTGATGGCACAAATCATCGTGAATTACTATGATTTAGTGGCCATTACTGAAACATGGTTAAAGGATGGTCACGACTGGGAGTTAAATATCCGAGGGTATCAAACTATTCGGAAGGACAGAGTGGATGGTAATACGGGAGGTGGTGTTGCTCTGTTATTTAAGGATGACATCCGGGCAATAGTAAGGGATGACATCGGTGCTATGGAGGATAAGGTTGAATCCATTTGGGTGGAAATCAGGAATAGTAAGGCGAAAAAGTCACTGATCGGAGTAGTCTATCGGCCACCAAATAGTAACGTTATGGTGGGGCAGGCAATAAACAAAGAAATAACTGATGCATGTAGAAATGTGCAGTTTCTGCAGTTATCATGGGGGATTTTAATCTACATGTCGATTGGTTTAACCAGGTCGGTCAAGGCAACCTTGTGGAGGAGTTTATAGAATGTATCCGCGTTAGTTTCCTAGAACAGTACGTAATGGAACCTACGAGGGAACAAGCGGTCCTAGATCTTGTCCTGTGTAATGAGACAGGATTGATTCATGATCTCATAGTTAGGGATCCTCTCGGAAGGAGCGATCACAGTATGGTGGAATTTAAAATACAGATGGAGGGTGAGAAAGTAAAATCAAATACTACTGTTTTGTGTTTAAACAAAGGAGATTACAATGGGATGAGAGAAGAACTAGCTAAGGTAGACTGGGAGCAAAGACTTTATGATGGAACAGTTGAGGAACAGTGGAGAACCTTCCAAGCGATTTTTCACAGTGCTCAGCAAAGGTTTATACCAACAAAAAGGAAGGACGGTAGAAAGAGGGAAAATCGACCGTGGATATCTAAGGAAATAAGGGAGAGTATCAAATTGAAGGAAAAAGCATATAAAGTGGCAAAGATTGGTGGGAGACTAGAGGACTGGGAAATCTTTAGGGGGCAACAGAAAGCTACTAAAAAATCTATGAAGAGGAGTAAGATAGAGTATGAGAGTAAACTTGCTCAGAATATAAAAACAGACAGTAAAAGTTTTTACAAATATATAAAACAAAAAAGAGTGGCTAAGGTAAATATTGGTCATTTAGAGGATGAGAAGGGAGTTTTAATAATGGGAGATGAGGAAATGACTGAGGAACTGAACAGGTTTTTTGGGTCGGTCTTCACAATGGAAGACACAAATAACATACCAGCGACTGATAGAAATGAGGCTATGACAGGTGAGGACCTTGAGAGGATTGTTATCACTAAGGAGGTAGTGATGGGCAAGCTCATGGGGCTAAAGATAGACAAGTCTCCTGGCCCTGATGGAATGCATCCCAGAGTGCTAAAAGAGATGGCTAGGGAAATTGCAGATGCACTAATGATGATTTACCAAAATTCACTAGACTCTGGGGTGGTCCCGGTGGATTGGAAATTAGCAAACGTGACACCACTGTTTCAAAAAGGAGGTAGGCAGAGAGCGGGAAATTATAGGCCAGTGAGCTTAACTTCGGTAGTAGGGAAGATGCTGGAATCTATCATCAAGGAAGAAATAGCGAGGCATCTGGATAGAAATTGTCCTATTGGGCAGACGCAGCATGGGTTCATAAAGGGCAGGTCGTGCCTAACTAATTTAGTGGAATTTTTTGAGGACATTACCAGTGCAGTAGATAACGGGGAGCCAATGGATGTGATATATCTGGATTTCCAGAAAGCCTTTGACAAGGTGCCACACAAAAGGTTGCTGCATAAGATAAAGATGCATCGCATTAAGGGTAAAGTAGTAGCATGGATAGAGGATTGGTTAATTAATAGAAAGCAAAGAGAGGGGATTAATGGGTGTTTCTCTGGTTGGCAATCAGTAGCTAGTGGTGTCCCTCAGGATCAGTGTTGGGCCCACAATTGTTCACAATTTACATAGATGATTTGGAGTTGGGGACCAAGGGCAATGTGTCCAAGTTTGCAGATGACACTAAGATGAGTGGTAAAGCGAAAAGTGCAGAGGATACTGGAAGTCTGCAGAGGGATTTGGATAGGTTAAGTGAATGGGCTAGGGTCTGGCAGATGGAATACAATGTTGACAAATGTGAGGTTATCATTTTGGTAGGAATAACAGCAAACGGGATTATTATTTAAATGATAAAATATTAAAGCATGCCGCTGTGCAGAGAGACCTGGGTGTGCTAGTGCATGAGTCACAGAAAGTTGGTTTACAGGTACAACAGGTGATTAAGGCGGCAAATGGAATTTTGACCTTCATTGCTAGAGGGATGGAGTTTAAGACTAGGGAGGTTATGCTGCAATTGTATAAGGTGTTAGTGAGGCCACACCTGGAGTATTGTGTTCAGTTTTGGTCTCCTTACTTGAGAAAGGACGTACTGGCACTGGAGGGTGTGCAGAGGAGATTCACTAGGTTAATCCCAGAGCTGAAGGGGTTGGATTATGAGGAGAGGTTGAGTAGACTGGGACTGTACTCGTTGGAATTTAGAAGGATGAGGGGGGATCTTATAGAAACATTTAAAATTATGAAGGGAATAGATAGGATAGATGCGGGCAGGTTGTTTCCGCTGGCGGGTGAAAGCAGAACTAGGGGACATAGTCTCAAAATAAGGGGAAGTAGATTTAGGACTGAGTTTAGGAGGAACTTCTTCACCCAAAGGGTTGTGAATCTATGGAATTCCTTGCCCAGTGAAGCAGTTGAGGCTCCTTCATTAAATGTTTTTAAGGTAAAGATAGATAGTTTTTTGAAGAATTAAGGGTTATGGTGTTCGGGCCGGAAAGTGGAGCCGAGTCCACAAAAGATCAGCCATGATCTCATTAAATGGCGGAGCAGGCTCGAGGGGCCAGATGACCTACTCCTGCTCCTAGTTCTTAGGTGTGGGGCCAGGACTGGTGCGAATGTTTTGTAGACGTCCGCCGGGAACCCATCGGGTCCCGGTGCCTTCCCCGCCTGCAAGGAGCTGATGCTCTCCATGGTTTCTCTCGGATCTATTGGTGCTTCCAGCTCCCCCCTTCTCTGGATCTGGAGTCGCATTTGGCCAGACCAGGTAAGGAAGGCAGATTTCCATTCTTCAAGGACATCAGTGATCCAGATGGGTTTTTAGAATAATCCAATAGTTACATTGTCAGCATTATGTATACAAACATTTTGGAGGCTATTCTCCCCCGCATTGCACCTGGCACACCTGCCACTATTCCTGGAGAATAGGGGGTGCGCCTGTAAATGGGGTTTTCGGTGGGCACCAAATGGCGGCAAGTTGCTAAAGGGTGCTGCCATGGCACCAGATTCAGGGTGCGCTGCCAAGGGGCACTGTCTGAGAGGAGGCATGGTCATGGAAGCGGGTTATTAAGGGCGGAAGGGGCATGTAGTAGTGGCTGAAAAGCTGGGGGAGCCTTGGGGGCAGAGCGGCCCTTCAGAAATCCCATAGTGGGGTATCAGTTATCTTAAATTAAATTTCCTAGCTGCTCCAGTTGAACTCATTAATCTGGATCATTAGTTAAGGTCTCTTGATTACTAGTCAAGGTCTCTGCGTTACTGGTCGAGGCCTCTGGATTACTAGTCCAGGACTCTTGGTTACTCGTCCAGTAATCTAACAATTGTAGGACCACTCCCAGGGATCATCTCTTCTGACAACTAAAAGAGGAAAGGTACCACACAGTCATGGAGAGCAAGTCGGCTCCAAATTACATCCCTCATCAAGGATGAGTTAGCTGATCTCAGACTGGTTGATGGTGATGCTCCTGCTATTGGCTTGGAGACCTTTGGACTAGAGGGAATAAAATGCAAATGATTTTGTTGTGAACTTTAAAAGAGAAACAGCATATGCGGAAACAGAGAGAGAAATGAAAAGGATGTACTTGTCAGCCAGCACAAGACTGAGCTTGCTGATGGAAAGATGGCCACAATAACAGGTTAACAAGTACGTACACGCTGGCATGGGGCTTCTTTTTTGAGAAATCACAGGCAAGGCCAAGGTCTGATATCCTCACGTGACCATGTTCATCAAGGAGAATATTTGCTGGCTGCAAAACACAAAGCAACAGAGTGCACTGGTCTGAACCTTAATTTTACAGCAGAACTACACAATACATAGAACAGTAGAACATAGAACAGTACAGCACAGAACAGGCCCTTCGGCCCTCGATGGTGTGCCGAGCAATGATCACCCTACTCAAACCCACGTATCCACCCTATACCCGTAACCCAACACCTTAACCTTACTTTTTAGGACACTACGGGCAATTTAGCATGGCCAATCCACCTAACCCGCACATCTTTGGACTGTGGGAGGAAACTGGAGCACCCGGAGGAAACCCACGCACACACGGGGAGGACGTGCAGACTCCGCACAGACAGTGACCCAGCCGGGAATCGAACCTGGGACCCTGGAGCTGTGAAGCATTTATGCTAACCACCATGCTACCGTGCTGCCCTAAATACGGTTCATAAACGATAGAAAAACTTAGAGTAAGCGGGTTTATCCTTTCTTCCTCATTACATGCATTTTCTTTTTTGTCATTGATCTTCACACTGTAGTAATCAGCCAAGAGACTGTCTAGTGAATGCAGCCACCAGTATGCGCACAACAACACGACTGGTATTTTCATTCCTCAACTTCATCCTCCCTTACTGCCAATGTTTCCTCTAAGCTGCATGGTTGCAAAGTCGTACAGGAATCTGGAATGTGCTGTGCAGTGTAATAAACAGGCTATGCACCACAAATGTTGCATGCATGCTATACTGTGCAACAGTCTTGAAAGTAAAATGCGGTGCAATAAACCGACTGTACACAACAAAGAAAAAATAGAGGAAACATTGCTTTGTCTGTCCTGACAGCAATTTACCAAGTGAGGAACTATGGGGAGTGAAGTAATGCTCCAAAGGGCCACACCTTGGGAGTTGCCTTTGTCTGGCATGTCTTAACAGATGTGTTTTATAACCAACCAATCTCCAACCAGGTGTGATGGATCACAACATATTTGTCTCTCTGATGATAGAGAATTAATGTAGACTATGGCATGGATTTTCCACAAAACAATTGTTTGGCAAGTTTTTCATTATTCAAATCATGGGGCATGGACATCGCTGGCTGGGCCAGCATTTATTGCCCATCCCTAATTGCCCTTGAGGGGGTAGTTAAGAGTAAACCACATTTCTATGAATCTGGAGGATGACAGTTTTCCTTCCTTCAGAAGTTTGAGAAAGCAAGCTGAGAGCGAACATTAATTTATTTTTAACTACATACAAAGGTCTGTGTGAAGCAGCATCTCGATCCCCGTACAATCTTTGCTGGGAGGGATAAATCTGTCAAGGCCCTGCTTTGGGTCAGCTTTTATCTCAATACGTAATGAGCCACCGCCCCCTATCTAGAGAGCTCGTACCTCACAGGTCCCACAGGCAAATCGATAATGGTTTCCCTGTGGTTCTCGTGCGGGTTATGAAACTCTTCCCCACCAAAGTCCGAAAATCCCCCATTCACCGCCAATAGCAGGAGCCTTTTGCAGTGCTTTACCCGCTGTCGTGTCTCTGCCTGAGGCGGGCTCAGGGTCGAGTGGAATTTAGCGGTTCACCAATCGCTGTTTCCTGACCGACCACCGAAGAGGATTGTTGGGGCCTCAGTCCATGACAAAGCTGTAACAGATTCCTCTGTGTCCATGTCAGATTCAGAGTCATCCTCCTCTTGCTGAATTAGGAGATGCGACAATGACAGCTGGGGCCCCAGGCTGAGGGGTGGCTATGAGGCAGCGGAGACGCCAATGCTGCCAGTCGGTTATCAGACGTACGGGTTCCCGCTTCATCAGGTGGTCCAAATGCTTGCGATGGACCTTTCCCTGAACATGGATCTTAGAGGACACCGGGCCCATTTGTTCTGGTATGAAACCAGAGCAACCAGCTAATCAAAAGATTTGAAGTCCGGTGCAGCCGGATAAGTCAGACACATTATGATCCCAAACATCTGGGCACCGTAGGCCCTCAGGAGGAAGACCTTCTGATGGTCTTCTGCCAAAACCCCATTTGCCGGGGAAAAATACCCCATGCGCTCCACCTACTGGTTCCAATCTTAAAAGGCCTGCGTGAAGGATTACAATTTTCTGAATAACGGCATCTTTACGACATTACGTTCAAACAACAACTTCTGACAGCCAGGCGGTTCTACTAGCGAGTCTGGAGTATCTTTTAATCCTCTTTGCCAGTTTAATAACTTGAGGAAGCAGATGAAGATTGAACATTAATTTATTTTGAACTGTATACAAATGTGTGCATGAAGCTGCATACTGCCTCCAGTACAATCCTTGCTGGGAGGACTAAATCTGTCTAATGCCTGCTTTGGGCCAACTTTTATCTCAATATAGAACAAGCCCGAGGTGGGTAATGAATCAGATGGGTCTTTACAATAATCGACAATGGTTTCATGGTCATCACTAGACTTTTAATGTTAGAATTCAAATTTCATCATCTGTAGTGGTGGGATTTGAACCTGGGTCCCCCAGAAAATTGCCCTGGGTCTCAGGATTTCTAATCCAGTGATAATAACATTATGCCACTGCAGATAGGCTTTCTGTCAAAACTAGGCCCAAAATAGTAATTGGAAAATTTCTCAGATCGGTTCAGTATGCTTCCAGTTGTCTGCTGCAGCTGCTTGCAGATAAAAGTGGGAGTGGCATAATTCAGTACTTCCTGAGACTTCTTTACATTTCCGCCTACTTATTCCCCAGCAAATCACTGCCACTATAAAGTTGACAGTACTGATCCTCTATAGTGCCCAACAGGTGGAGAGAGATTGGGGAGCTAAAAGGTAACATGGAATGAAATTTTGAAACATCGTCTTGGCTGGGAGCCATTTCTTATACTTAGAAATTACAGTATATGGAAATTTCACTTTGTGAAAACTACTGCGAATTTAAAGGGAATTGTATATAATGAAATGGTGAATTTTCCTGTATTATTCATTATTCCTGTCCTTTGATGAAGGGGATGATGGTGGCATGGAGGAGGAAAGGATGATCCTCACTTCATGCCGAAAGAGAAGATGCTGGAAAATCTCAGTAGGTCTGGCAGCATCTGTAGGGAGAGATAAGAGCTAATGTTTTGAGTCCAAATGATCCTTTGTCAAAGCTCAAAGGATGATCCTCACTTCATGCCGTACCTCCTTCATGGTGTATGGTTTGTAGTGTGCTGACACCAGAGTTTGTATGTAAAGATGCAAAGAATTTGCATTTACTTAGCACCTTTTAAGTTTCAGGAAGTCCCAAACATGCTTAATTCACACACTGCAGTGTCCCAGAAACAGCAATGTGACAATGACCAGATACTCTGCATTTTAAAAAATAAATTTAAAGTACCCAATTCGTTTTTTCCAATTAAGGGGCAATTTAGCGTGACCAATCCACCTACCCTGCACATCTTTGGGTTGTGGGGACAAAACCCATGCAAACACGGGGAGAATGTGCAAACTCCACACAGAGCCAGGATCGAACCTGGGACCTCGGCATCATGAGGCAGCAATACTAACCACTGTGCCATTGTGCTCTCTTAAACACCAGCATGTAAAACCCAAACTGTTAATCTCTCCTCGTACGTCAACCCTATCATCCCCGGAATCAATCTGGTGAACCTCCTCTGAACTGCCTCCAATGCAACCACATCCTTCCTCAAATAAGGTGACCAAAGCTGGACACAATACTCCAGATGTGGGCTCACCAACACCCTACACAATTGTAAAAACACTTCTCTACGTGAATACTCTAGTCCTTTTGCAATAAACACTAAAATTCCATTTGCCTTTTTTAATTACATGCTGTACCTGCATACTGACTTTATACAATTCATGAACAAATACACCCAGATCCCTCTGCTTTTGAATTTACCTGCCTCGCCAGAAACTTAGAAGCGCGAGGATCGGGGCACCATCTTCAAAGGCCACCCCTGTGCAGAGTGAGCAAACCAGTTCATCCTGAAACACTTCCAACACTGCTTGGACAGTGCTGGGGGATGGCTAGGCAGTGCCCTCTCCGCCCTGAATGCTGCACTCACCAGGTGCACATCTTCGGAGACCAGTCATGATGTACGCCATTCCGCTGGATGGATTTTCTGACAGGGCTGCGGGGGCATGATTTTGGCATTGGGGCCTGGTAATGCTATGTTAATTTATAAAACAGAACATTGCAGTTCTCATGATACTCTCCGCTCCTGTTGCCAAACCTGCCCAATGTAAATTGGCGTGGAAAATCCCGGCCTCCTGAGAGATCCTGGACCTTGTGATCCTCAGTCAACAGCAATCATTTTAGCTTCGTTGGTGAGAAATAATTACTTCAGCACCAAAGTCTGTATATTCACTGGTATTCTATGAATCATTTTGTTAGGGCCCATGTGGGTGTAACTGTGCGAGTGCTTGAATAAGTAGGGTACAATATTGGAGTGAGTGAATCAGATGGAGAAATCGAGGTGCCTGATGTTACTTTCTGTTAAATGTGAGTGACAGATATCAAATTCATTTCAGGAGGGTGCACTCTTAAGTAGTGAATCAGAACGTGTGACTAATCAGTAATAGGAAGCTTTTAAAGTAATCAGAATGTGTAAAGATAGAAAAGGCTCACAATCCTGTAAGTGTTCCATCCCATTATCAACCTGAACCTGACAGCTTTTCTCAAACTTTTCCATCGCCCATAAGCTTCCTGATGTGTCAGCTCAGAAGTTACAGCCTTTCCTCCACGGCCAAGTCACGGGCTTGATCCTTGCCATTCCTCCACCTGTGGCAGTCTTTTGCCTCTGGCTGTGTGCAAGTTTCTCCTTTGCAGTACACAAATATTTCAACTGATGGACTAATTAAAAATGCCCTTTCACCCTTTCTTCCTCACTCAGCCTGGGCACCATCTCGTTTCAGACCCTCTTAAAGCAACATTCAGACTTACTGACCCTTCAACTCCAGTCTGCTTAGCACCAACTACTCCCTATCCCACAGTATGGCCATACCCCTTGCACAAAGACTAGATAGATACCTTTCACCAATCAAGCAGATTTGAAACCCACTTCTCTCTCACCTCCCTTCACTGTGACTCTTGCCACACATTCCTTGGCATTTAATTTAATCAGAAACTATGTATGCCCAAGAAGTTGACCTCCAACAGGGGAATCAAACTCTGGACACACAAAAATGCTGGACATCCTCATAGCTGCAGCTGGTGTCAATGTTGGTAAAATTTATGAGTGCATAGTGGTCACCCTACCACTCCACTTTAACCCAAAGGAGTCTTGTTCATTTGTTCTCCCCTACTGTCATCCTTTCCTGCAGATGCACCACAATCTTCAAATTGGACTCTCGGAAGAGGAGTAAGTGAACCATAGTTAACAATTGAAGTAGATGCCCAGGAAAAAGAACAGGCCAAGCCAAAAAGCCAGTGTAGTGATTCTATCTTCTTTAAGCTCATTCCCAAAACTCCAGTTTGTTACCCATGGAAGTTGATTCCTCTGAGGGAATGTAGTTGGCGAGGTTGACGAAATGTCATGAGTAGAATCACATGAAAGGAAGTGGAGATCTGAGGAGGAGTACAGGCTGTGTTCTCTTCCCACTGGAGGCTGAGATTGCTTCAGAGCCATGGAACGCAGAACTCAAGAGCATTAATTTCTAAAAGAAGAATATTTTGAAGGACATCACAGAATATTTCATCAACATTATATGTATTTAAAGCTGAGGACAATTTCAGGAAATGCAGCAATTGGCAGATGTGACTGTCCAAATAACATTCTTCATCTGCTCTGATGTCTAGGAAGTATTGTCTTGCTTGCAGGTGCCAATGCAAGTGGTAAATGCACTGACATTAGCATATTCCAGATAAGGGCTAGCTGCAAAGCAGTTAGAACCACCACCTCCATGGAAACATAAACTGCATTTTTTGCAAGGGAAAAGAACTGTGATATAGCATAGATCTTGGCTGCCATATCAGCGCGAATGGTATGTCACAGGCCTTGAAAGAAAACCAATCATTGCACTGGTTGTTGAGGCTGAAAGTCCACAGTCCAGTGGAATGGCTGTGGCCAAATCCCTATGTGTCTAACATTGCTCTCTTTCTGCACATACCATGACACCAGCATTTTCCCTCAGAAAAAATGGCTGCAGATGGGAGCAGGTGAGACCAGAAACTTGTTTCAGAGCTGCAGCCAGCGGTTGCTCCCTGTCAGAGGCTAGCTGCCATGAGTGCAGGGCCTCATCAGCCCATAATCCCTGTGTGCCTATTCAAGTGCTACCCATTTCCTGCAAGTCTCGCCCGTAGGATTAGAGATAGAAACAAATGAGGGGATAATATATGGTGTCAGTCACCAAGAGAAATCAGAAAAAGAAGCAGTATGCCGTTTGTTTGTTGCAGCAAGATAATTAAGTTTTTATTGTAGTAACATTTGCACTGATCTCCTGTTTAGTCAGATACATTAAAAATAGTAAAGGAAACATTCAACATTGGGACAGTGAAGACTCACTCCTCAAAAGTCATGTTCTATGGTTGGCAGTGGTAAAACTTTTTTTGGCAATTGGCACGGAAAAAAATAAGGTTGTAGTGTGCCATCAGTGGTTACGCACCTCCTGCACAATCACATTTTAGGTGCTCCTTGCAGCAGCCAACGATAAACTTTGCAACTGTTCATGCTCCGAAATGTCAGGACCTAAGCTCCCTTTCCTTGGACAGCAGTTGCTCCTTAACACCAAAACAGATTTGATAGCTTTCGTGCAGAATGCTATAATTATCCTTCAGACCCATAAGAGAGCAGAAGACCATAAGACGTAGAAGCAGAATTAGGCCACTCGGCCCATCAAGTCTTCTCTGCCATTCAATTATGGCTGATATTTTTCTCATCCCCATTTTCCTGGCTTCTCCTCATAACTCCTGATCCCCTTATTAATCAAGAACCTATCTATCTCTGAAGAAATTCCTCCTTATCTCAGTTTTAAAGGATTGTCCATCTAGTCTGAGATGGCGTCCTCTGGTTCTAGTTTGTCCTGCAAGTCGAAACATCCTCTCCACGTCCACTCTATCCAGGCCTCGCAGTATCCTTCAAGTTTCAATAAGATCCCCCCTCATCCTTCTAAACTCCAACGAGTACAGATCCAGAGTCCTCAACTGTTCCTCATAAGACAAGCTCTTCATTCCAGGGATCATTCTTGTGAACCTCCTCTGGACCCTTTCCAAGGCCAGCACATCCTTCCTTAGATACAGGGCCCAAACATCTCACAATACTCCAAATGGGGTCTGACCAGAGCCTTATACAGCCTCAGAAGTACATCCCTGGTCCTGTATTCCAGCCATATTGACAGGAATGATAACATTGCATTTGCCTTCTTAACTGCCGACTGAACCTGCACATTAACCGTAAGAACAAGGGGCGTGATTCTCCGCACTCCCGACGGTGCGGAGAATAGCGTGGCTCGTAAAATTTTACGGCCACGCTGTTCCGACGCCCTCCCGCTATTCTCCCCCCCCCCCCCCCCCCACGCCCGACTCCCGATACGAATCGCTGCCGCCGTTTTTTTACGGCCGGCAACGATTCACAGCTGATGGATGGGCCGAGTTCCCAGCCCTTTACAGCTGTTTTTACGAACGGCAAACACACCTGGTCTGGCCGTTCGTAAAAACGGCCGTAAACTCTCGCTTTTTATAACCATGGCACCGATTGGCACGGCAGTACCACGGCCGTGCCAAGGGTGCCATGGGCCCGCGATCGGTGGGCACCGATCGCGGGCAGCGGGCCCGATGCCCGCGCACTATTTGTCCTTCCGCCACCCCGCAGTATCCATTCGCGGGGCGGCTGAGGGGCATCCCGGCCCGCGCATGCGCGGGTTTCGCGCAAATACGCGATGACGTCATCCGCGTATGCGCGGGTTGGAGTCTTCCAACCCGCGCATGCGCGGCTGACGTCATATGACGCGTCAGCCGGCGCTTACTCTGGCAAGCGGGCTTAACGAAATTCGTTAAGCCCGTAATGCCGGAGTTTACGGCGTCGGGCTGCTAGCCCCGACCGGGGACCAGAATCGGTTCCCGGTCGGGAAGGGGGGCTGGCGTCAAACCCGCCCGGATTTGACGCCAGCCTTACGATTTCTCCCGGTTTGGGAGAATCGCGCCCAAGGACTCACAAGTCCCTTTGTGTTTCTGATTTCCTCAGCATTTCCTCATTGAGAAAATAGTCTATGCCTAAATTTCTCTTTCCAAAGTCATAACCTCACACTTTTCCACATTGTATTTCATTTGCAACTTCATTGCCCACTCTCCTAGCTTGTCCAAATCCTGCTGCAGCCCTCTCGCTTCCTCAATACTACCTGTCCCTCTACAGATCTTTGTATCATCTGCAAACATAGCAACAGTGCCTTCAGTTCCATTTTCCAGATCATTTATGTATATTGTGAAAAGTTGTGGTCCCAGCACAGACCCCTGAGGCACACCACTAGTCACCGGCTGCCATCCTGAAAAATATCCCTTTATCCCCACTCGCTGCCTTCTGCCAGTCAGCCAACCCTCTATCCATGCCAGGATCTTACCCTTAACACCATGGGCTTTTGACTTATTTAACAGTCTCCTATGCAGCACCTTGTCAAAGGCCTTCAGGAAATCTAAATAAATCATGTCCACTGGTTCTACTTTGTCTAACTTCCTTGTGACCTCCTCAAAGAACTCTAATAGATTTGTCAGACATGACCTCCCTTTGACGAAGCCGTGCTGACTCAGTCCTATTTTATCATGCATTTCCAAGTACTCCGCGATCTCATCTTTAATAACGGATATAACATATCTTACCAATGACCCAAGTCAGGCTAACCTGCCTATAATTTCTCATCTTCTGCCTCCCTCCCTTCTTAAACAGTGGTGTTACATTAGCCACTTTCCAGTCCTGCCTCCAGTGATTCCTGAAAGATCATCACTAATTCCTCCACAATTTCCTCAGCTATCTCCTTTCGGACCCTGTGGTGCAGTCCATCCAGTCCAGGTGACTTATCCACCTTCAGACCTTTCAGTTCCCCCAGAACCTTCACCTTAGTAATGGTTACTGCACTCACGTCTGCCCCCTGGTTCTCCTGGAGCTCGGACATCCCACTGGTGTCTTCCATCGTGAAGACGGATGCATAGTAACTATTCAGTTCGTCTGCCATTTCTTTGTTTCCTATTATTACTTCTCCAGCCACATTTTCCAGTTGTCCAATGTCTATTTTTGCCTCTTTCTTACCTTTTATATATTGAAAAAAAACTCTTCCTATCTTCTTTTATATTACTAGCTAGCTTGCACTCATACTTCATCTTGTCCCCCCCCTTATTGCTTTTTTAGTTGTTCTCTGCTCGCTTTTAAAGGCTTCCAAATCCTTTAGCTTCCCACTAATCCTCGCCAATTTGTATGCCTTTTCTGCTGTGCTTCACATTCCTCGTCGGCCATGGATGCCTTGTCCTCCCCTTAGCATGTTTCGGACCCTGTGGTGCAGTCCATCCAGTCCAGGTGACTTATCCACCTTCAGACCTTTCAGTTCCCCCAGAACCTTCTCCTTAGTAATGGTTACTGCACTCACGTCTGCCCCCTGGTTCTCCTGGAGCTCGGACATCCCACTGGTGTCTTCCATCGTGAAGACGGATGCATAGTAACTATTCAGTTCGTCTGCCATTTGGGCAGCAGGGTAGCATGGTGGTTAGCATAAATGCTTCACAGCTCCAGGGTCCCAGGTTCGATTCCCGGCTGGGTCACTGTCTGTGTGGAGTCTGCACGTCCTCCCCCTGTGTGCGTGGGTTTCCTCCGGGTGCTCCGGTTTCCTCCCACAGTCCAAAGATGTGCGGGTTAGGTGGATTGGCCATGCTAAATTGCCCGTAGTGTCCTAATAAAAGTAAGGTTAAGGGGGGGGGGGTTGTTGGGTTATGGGTATAGGGTGGATACGTGGGTTTGAGTAGGGTGATCATGGCTCGGCACAACATTGAGGGCCGAAGGGCCTGTTCTGTGCTGTACTGTTCTATGTTCTATGTTTCCTCCTCCTTGGGATGAATTTCTGTTGTGCCTCCCTACTAACCCCAAAAACACCGGCCATTGCTGTTCCACTGTCTTCCCGGCTAGGCTACTTTTCCAATTAACTCTGGCAGCTCCTCCCTCATGACTTTGTAGTTACCCTTATTTAATTGTAATACCGTTACATCTGATTGCAGCTTCTCACTCTCAAACTGCAGGGTACATTCTATCATATTGTGGTCACTGCTCCCTGAGGCTCCTTCACCTTAAGTTCCCTAATCAAGCCTGCCTCATTACACATCACCAAATCCAGAATTGCCTGTTCCCTAGTGGGTTCTGTCACAAGCTGCTCGAAAAAAACATCTCTTGGACATTCCACAAATTCCTTTTCTTGGGATCCACTACCAACCTGATTTTCCCAGTCCACCTGCATATTGAAGTCCCCCATGATTATTGGAATATTGCCTTTTTTACATGCTTTCTCTATCTACTGATTTATTTTCTGCCCACGTCTTGACTACTGCTAGGGGGTCTGTGTCCAACTCCTATCAGGGTCTTTATACCGCTGCGATTCCTCAACTCTACCCACAGAGATTCTATGCCTTCTGATCCTACATCGTTCCCTGCTATCGATTTAACTTCATTCCTCACAAACAATGCAACCCCGTCCATTTGCCCATCTGCCTGGCCTTTCGATAGGACACATATGCTTGTATATTTAATAATAATAATCGCTGATTGTCACAAGTAGGCTTCAGTGAAATAACCGTGAAAAGCCCCTAGTCACCACTTTCCGGCGCCTGTTCGGGGAGGACGGTGCGTGAATTGAACACAAGCTGGTGGCATTGTTCTGCATTACAAGCCAGTTGTTTAGCCAACTGTGGTAAACCAGCCCCTATTTAGATCCCAGTCCTGACCCCCTTGCAGCCACGTCTCTGTGATGCCCGCAACATCGTACCAGCCAATTTCAATGTGCGCAACAAGCTTGTGTAAAGCTCATTTACCTTGTTCCGTATACTGCGTGCATTAAGGTGCCATACCCTCAGTCCTGCATTGACCACCTCCCTTCTCACACTTGTCACCTTTTTTTGCTCTGCCTGAGGGTGATGTTCTCTTATTTTTGTTCTCTATTTCCACCTCAGTTATGATGCCTTCTAAGCTAGCGCTCTGGTTCCCACCCCCCTGCCATATTAGTTTAATCCTCCCGAGTGACACCAGCAAACCTCCCAGCCAGGATATTGGTGCCACTCGAGTTTAGGTGCAATCCATCCTCTCGTACAGGTCGCACCTGCCCTGTAAGAGATCCGGGACAGGTGCAACCTCTTTTCATTGTAATAGTTAATTCCAGCTTTAAATTTAGGGGCTGGTTTAGCTCACTCGGCTAAATCGCTGGCTTTTAAAGCAGACCAAGCAGGCCAGCAGCACGGTTCGATTCCCATACCAGCCTCCCCGGACAGGCGCCGGAATGTGGCGACTAGGGGCTTTTCACAGTAACTTCGTTGAAGCCTACTCGTGACAATAAGCAATTTTCATTTTTCATTTCAAATAGCAAAGAGCATAAACAGAAAAATATAAATGATGATCTGAATTTTTTTTTTAAAACTTGGTTATTTTTGAAAAGATTCTCTCCATTCTCTTCATACTCCAGGAACAAAACTGAATAAAACAATTTGGTCATTTAACAAGCAGTGGGATGTCTGACACCTCAATTTTAATTACCATATGGTTCTCATAGGGTGGCACTATGTCAGATTATTTACTTTCAGGGAGCTCCAGAAGTTTGTGACAAATGAAGACAGAAAACCTTGTTGCTATCAGTTCCCTGTAGAGAAAACATGTTTTCAAACTATCCCATTCCAATTAGAGATGTCAACCCTGCAGGAGTCTGCAGGAATTAATGTCTAATCTCCAGGACACTGCAACCCAGGAGAGAAATCACAGGGAAAATAAAGACTGTGTACAGATTTTTTTCATTAGTTATAATAATAACAGACATGGAAACAGGGTTCTTTGACTGACAGTCAAGAATCTTCCAATCAGGTAATGAAGAGTCTGTTGGTTTTTCAATTAGCCTGGGAAGGCCGTGTGCAGCATGCAGTGACATAATGAGTGACCGGTGGCAGGTGTGAGAAGGTTGAATGATTCGAAGCAGCAACTCATGTGATTAATATCCAGGAATATGTCCAACCAGAGCTGGCAACCCCACTTCTGAAACTCTCCCTTCACTGAACATGTTGCTGAATGTTCTGCCGAGTTGATTTTAGTCAACTTTTAGAATCTAACTTGATGGGTGACACTGCAGAAACACAGTAAACAGCGTACTTCTGAACGCAATTACAAAGTTGCTACACAAAGCACATAATGCACTTCAGTCTGTCAGTGCTCAAGAGTTTTCCAGAAGTCGCATTTTGTTGACGTAATCACAGAAATATATTTGTGTCATAGTGAGAAAAACTACAAGCTGATCTTCAGGGTTCATGAATATTGTATCATAGATTATCATAGAATTTACAGTGCAGAAGGAGGCCATTCGGCCCATCGAGTCTGCACTGGCTCTTGGAAAGAGCACCCTACCCAAGGTCAACACCTCCACCCTATCCCCATAACCCAGTAACCCCACCCAACACTAAGGGCAATTTTGAACACTAAGGGCAATTTATCATGGCCAATCCACCTAACCTGCACATCTTTGGACTGTGGGAGGAAACCGGATCACCCGGAGGAAACCCACGCACACACGGGGAGGATGTGCAGACTCCACACAGACAGTGACCAAAGCCGGAATCGAACCTGGGACCCTCGAGCTGTGAAGCAATTGTGCTAACCACTATACTATCGTTTGGGTATCCAACCTATTTCCTGTTTATTCTGTTACATATTTATTATAAGAAGCTTGAGTGAATGTTTGAAGCTCATCACTGAATTGTAATTGCGCAGGAGGCCATTTGACCCACTGTTTCTGCATGGGCACTTCAAACGAGTACCTCATCTAGTACTAATCTTCCACCTTCTCCCCATAACCCTGCACATTACTTCTTTTAATACAAGTCTAATTTCCTTTTTGAATGCTTGAACTCATCCTGCCTCCATCATATTTTCAGGCATTGCATTCCAAACCCCAACCACTCATTGCATAAAAAAGGTTCCCCTCATATCACCTTTGCTGATTTTGCTAATTACTTTAAATCTGTGCCATCTTGTTCTCGATCCTTTCACAAGTGGAAAGTTTATCCCTACCCACTCTATCCAGATCCCTCATGATTTTCAATCCTTTATTGAATCTCCTCTCAGTTTTCTTTTCTCGAAGGAAAACAGTTCTAAATTAGCCAACCTATTTTTATATGAAATTCCTCATCCGTGGAATCATTGTCGTGAACTGCTGTGTCCACCCTCTCTAATGCCTTCCTAAAGCTCTATGTCTAGAACTGGATGTAATGCCCCATCTGAGGCCAAACTAGTGGCTTATATAAATTCAACATAAATTTCCTGCTCTTGTAATCTATGCCCCTATTAATAAGGCCTAGGATACTACAGTATACGCTTTATTAACTGTTCTCTCAACCAGTCCTGCCAACCTCAATGATTTATGCATATGTGAACCAAGGTCACTCTGCTCCTTCACCCCTTTAGAATTGAACCCTTTATTTTATATTTTCTCTCCAAGTTCTTTTTACCATTGAATTTAATTTGCCACATGTCAACCCATTCCACCAACTTGTCTACATCCCTTTGAAGCTTTACACTATTCCTTTCACCGTCCACAATCCCCTTCACCACTCACAACTCTTCCAAGTTTTATTTTATCATCCGCACACTTTGAAATTGTGCCCTGTACACCAAGATTTAAGTCTACCTGGGGCAGGAGGGTGGTGCAGTGGCTAGCACTGCTGCTTCACAGCGCCAAGTTCCCAGGTTCGATCCTGCTCTGGGTCACTGTTCGTGTGGAGTTTGCACATTCTCTCCGTGTTTGCTTGGGTCTCACCCCCACAACCCAAAGATGTGCAGGGTAGGTGGATTGGCCACGCTAAATAGCCCCTTAATTGGAAGAAATGAATTGGACACTCTAAATTTATAAAAGAAAAGATCTACCTGTACCGGGCGGCACAGTAGCACAGTGGTTAGCACTGTTGCTTCACAGCTCCAGGGTTCCAGGTTCGATTCCCGACTTGGGTCACTGTCTGTGAGGAGTCTGCGCATTCTCCCCGTGTCTGCGTGGGTTTTCTCCAGGTGCTCTGGTTTCCTCCCACAAGTCCCAAAATAAATGCTTGTTAGGTGAATTGGACATTCTGAATTCTCTCTCAGTGTACCCGAACATGTGCCGGAATGTGGCGACTAGGGTATTTTCACATAATCTCATTGCAGTTTTAATGTAAGCCTACTTGTGACAATAAAGATTATTATTAATTATACATATTCGGAAAGGCCAAACACTGACTCCAGGGGATATCCACTCAGCCTTCCTCCAACAGGAAAAATATCCATTAATCACTACCAGTCATTCAACCAATTTCATATCCATGTTGCTACTGGCCCTTTTACTCCATTCAAAATACCTTCAAGATTGAAAACTGAAGGGTAAATCAAAAGGCATTGTTCAGGTGGTGAAAAATGTTGCTTTTAAATGGAACGGCCTGCGTGATCCCGCACAAGCGCAGAACGGCCGCGGTGATCCTGCGCAAGCACGGAATGACAGGCGTGATCCCGCGCAAGCGCGGAATGGCCGGCATGATTCCGCGCATGCGCACTACGGCCGGTGTGATTCCGTACATGCGCGGGCGTTCCCTTCTCTGTGCCGGCCTCCGGGCAATATGGTGGAGTCCTACAGGGGACCGGAGCGGAGGAACATAGGCCCCCACGGAACCAGCCCGCCCGCCGATCGGCCATAGTGGTCCCTGTCGCGGACGGATCATCCCGCCCCCCCTCCAGGATGGCCCCCCGCGGACACACCTTCCAGGTCCCGCCGTGTGGGACCTGAGCAACCCACGCTGGCGGGACTCAGCCGAACCCGGCGGCCACTCGACCCGTCGGGGCCTGGAGAATCGCCGGGGGGAACCCTCGGCCGCCGGAGAATCGGCAGGGGAGAGTCGGGAAGCTGGCGTCAGGTGCAATTCTCGTGTCCCCCCGGCGATTCTCCGACCCGGCGCGGAGTCGGAGAATCCCGGCCCTTGAAACAAATCATTTCTATTCAATGGTTTAGTCAGTGAAACACCATTGAATATTCTTCGCAATAGACATTTTTTCTTGGACGTATTTTCTGGAGTGAAATTTCTTCCTTATCAAGGTGATGAACATGACTGCTGGAGAATGAAATAGTTTTCCACGATTAGTTTTAGCATCCAGTATCAGATACGATACAGATTAGATTCCAAAGGATTTGGTGTACCCAACTGAGGAGAATGTAACATCATTGAGAGTTATTCCTCCATTTTTATCACACCCTTGTGCCTTTTTCTGACCAATAGTCATGAATGATAATCAGCTTTGTGCTGCATACTAAGTAATCAAGACTCTCCAACTGTGCTTGACTCTTGGAATATTCTAACCAGCAGAGAAGAGACTTTAGTTCCGACTGGATGAAACCCAGCTCCCAGGAGTTTAAACACCAACTCTCCAACTTGGGATTTACACAGTGAATTTCAGGCAAACAGCCAAATTATCCAACTTCATGGTTATATTAAGTGATTAGAAATGTATTTTTATGGGCAATAAAAAAGGTAATATGATCATTCAGTGGATGTGCTGTTGCTGTTTTGGCAGAAATCATGTCACCTCCTGCAGGTTGACTCAGCATTATTCCTTTTAGATATGTGTGTCTCAAAGGTAATAATTTCTCAAGAACTGAGTATAATGCTGGATATAGAACATAGAACAGTACAGCACAGAACAGGCCCTTCGGCCCTCGATGTTGTGCCGAGCATTGATCACCCTACTCAAACCCACGTATCCACCCTATACCCGTAACCCAACAACCCCACCCCCCTTAACCTTACTTTTTTAGGACACTACGGGCAATTTAGCATGGCCAATCCACCTAACCCACACATCTTTGGACTGTGGGAGGAAACCGGAGCACCCGGAGGAAACCCACGCACACACGGGGAGGACGTGCAGACTCCGCACAGACAGTGACCCAAGCCGGGAATCGAACCTGGGACCCTGGAGCTGTGAAGCATTTATGCTAACCACCATGCTACCGTGCATATCTTGGAAGTTTAGAAGATTGTGCATTTGGGTGGGTTGTTGATCAATTCAGGATTCCCTTGTAATTTTTTTAATATATCAGGTCATGTACTATTGTACAATTTAGGAACCATTTTTAAAATTATATTCAGTCTTGCAATATACATTTGAAATGAAAAAATACAAATCGCTTATTGTCACAAGTAGGCTTTAAATTAAGTTACTGTGAAAAACCCCTAGCCGCCATATTCCGGCGCCTGTTCAGGGAGGCTGGTACGGGAATTGAACCGTGCTGCTGGCGTGCCTGGCTCTGTTTTCAAAGCCAGCGATTTAGCCCTGTGCTAAACCAGCCTCAATAATCGTTATTGTCACAGTAGGCTTACATTAACACTGCAATGAAGTTACTGTGAAAAGTCCCTAGTCGCCACACTCCGTGCCTGTTCGGATACATAGAGGGAGAATTCAGAATTCTCAGCTGGTATGGGAATTGAACTCTTGCTGCTGGCCTTGTTCTGCATCACAAACCAGTGTCTAGCCCACTGAGCTAAACCAGCAGTACAAGCATTCCATAAAGTAACGCATTGCTTTATATAGCCTTTCCAGACTATTATGGTGCATACATTCATTTTTTGCATCATTTTATTTAAATTTATTCCAAATGATCATTTAATCCAGGTTTAGGTAACAAAATCACTCCCTTAAAGTCAACAAATAGTATAGTATATTGCTGAGAGAGACAGAGGTTGAAAAGAAAATTAGGCCCGACAGCAGATCAGAGTAGTGGAATTAAGGAATGCTGGAGGTGTGGTGTTAATGTGGGAATAAAGCAGTTTGGAGAATGAAGTGAAGTATGAGAGCAAGTAGAACGGAAGGGACAATAGAACAAAGATGTGGAGTGCACTGGGCAGGGTAGCAACAAAGAAGAGGGGGATTAGTGGGTTATGCAGGAATATTAGTGGCACACAGAGTGAAGGAAAATACCAGTGCTTTCTGGCAGGATAGAGGCAATACAGAATAGAGCTGAGGAGGTCTGGACAGGTTGTAGGCATGTGAAGGGGCTGAACAGAACTATATGAATGGACTTGAAGACTTTGGAGACATTACAGTAGAGCCTTATTAGAAAGATTCTAAGGACGAGGGATTATAGTTATCTGAGTGAAGTAGAGAAGACTTGAGAGGAGATTGATAGGGATCTTTTTAGACTGTGAAAGATTGAGATGGAATAAATAACCATAAACTTTCCAATGACTGAAGAGTTGAAGGCACAAGTTAAATGTGATTCTCAACAGAACCAGAGGAATCATGAGGAAAAATAGCTTTAATGCAAAGAGTGGTTAAGATTTGGGAGGTACTGCCTGGTGGGGTGATGGATAAAGATTCAATTGTGACTTTCAAAAGGGAATTAGGTAAATAATTGAAGGAGAAACAAAGCTGCAGGGATAAAGAGAAAGACTGGGAGAGGAGGAATAATTAGATCGCTCTGAAGTGCCAGTGCAGAATTGATGAACTGAATGGCCTCCTTCCGTTCTGCACAATTCTATGATTCTGCATTTAACAAATTTAAGCTACTCCCCCAGCATTAGTCACACTAAGTAACATAATGCACTGTTTAGAAGAAAAGAGCTACACTGTGTAACACAAGCATTTTTATTTTTCTATGATGCAGTTACAAATCTTAATGTCACAAAGTTAACTGGTGTTCAGTAAATACGACCTCAGATCAATTAGTGCTTAATTGGTGCTTGGTATCGTTACCTTGGCAGATCATAAATGTCAACAGCTGGTTGCTTTCTCCTTATTGAGAAAAAGATTAATTTGCACCAATATTGTGATATGATGGTAGCTGCATGATTTTTCATATACAATAAACTAACAGAACTCCCAGGTAGTCTGGACTGTTGTTGTAATGCCACTTTCCTACTCGCCTACCCACTTAAGAACACAGGGGAAGTGGGATCACAAGAAACTGTGGCTATCTTTAATTACAGTTAGTTATACCTGCCTTCATTTAGGTCAGTAAACAGCTTGTAAAATTTCCATCTCCAATAATTGTATTTCTTTATTGCAATGTAATATTGTATTTATAACAGTTCATTATGTGGTTTGCAACATCTGGAGAAAGGCGAGTTGCTACTGGATGTAAAGGTTTAATATCATGGCAACAGCAAATCCCCTGTACTGCTGTCACTGTAAACCAGAGGATGCAATTTTTTATAAAGCCAGGAATATTGTACTATGTAAAACACATGGGGCTTGATATTCAACTCATGGCCATTTTTTTCTACTCAATTGAGGCCTGAAGCCCAAAGGATTCAGGCAAGCCTGTAAATGGGCTACCTACCACACAGCCTACCACTTGGAATAGGCAATCAACTGCTTAAATATGCAAATGATGGTCGTTTTGTTATGGATTGCAATATCTTTGCTATATTCTTAGTTTCCTTTATAATAGGCACTGCCTGTTATTGTTGCTGGTCTGTCTATGTCCAGGGGTCCTATGTCCAGGGGGCGTAAAAGTATTTTCATGTGTATGGTTTGTGTATGTGTAATGGGGCTGGTTTAGCTCACTGGGCTAAATCTCTGTCTTTTAAAGCAGACCGAGCAGGCCAGCAGCACAGTTCGATTCCCGTACCAGCCTCCCCGGACAGGCGCCGGAATGTGGATACTAGGGGCTTTTCACAGTAGCTTCATTGAAGCCTACTCGTGACAATAAGCGATTTTCATTTCTCATTCATGGTGGTGAGTGGTGCCAGGGTTTTGAGGCCATGGTGCTGACCATTTTTTAAAATGCTTTTTCTTGCTTCCTTTTTCATTTTCTTTATTTTCTCACCTCTTTGCTCGCATCTTTTGTTTCAGTATCACCTCAGTGCTGATTATTATAACACCGAATCAGCAGTTTACAAGTCATTTAATCCACTTACTTTCTCCTTGTGACTCAAATATCTGCTGGTCCTTCTCTGTCCAGTTTTTCTCAACCTTACTAAAATACCTGTTTATCTTTCAGTCCTTGTTTCTGATTGAAAATTTAACATCTAAAATGTAATAGCCTATTATTTTAGGGCAACTGCGTACAGTTAGCATTCACAGTTTTGAAAAGGAAGATTTCCCTCAAATTATTTATTATTTTCCAAGGAACATTGTACAGAAGCTGACTCAACCTCATCTGGTTTTCGATTAAGTTTAACTTAAAAGGATATTTACGATGATAAAAAAAAACTCATCTTACCTTCAGGTCTCTGTATACTACAAATCGGTTGTGCATGTGTTCAAGGCCCAGCATAATCTCAGCAGCATAGAACCTCATCTCCTTCTCAGAGAACACTCCATGCTGTGAAAGATGATAGTGCAAATCTCCACCTAGAAATAGGACAAGTAGTTAGACACATGATATTAAATTTATTAAAACATTCCATACGGTTTACTCCATTTTTTTAGTGCTGTCCTCACAATGATCTAGTTAACTAACTAACCTGGTGTAGTTGGTTTTGGTAGAGGAAGCAAAAAAAATAAAGATTTGCATGTATTTAGTGTTCCACCACTTGAGGAAGTTGGCTGACACAATACTTTGTCGTTTATTGGTGTTTTTCAGGCAAACATGACAGCAAATGATGAACAGTTAATATGTTTTGATGTTGATCAAAGGAGTAATGTAGGGCTGGATACTAGAAAGAATTATTTGTTCTTCCCAAGTAGTACGACGGGATCTTTAATGTCCACGTGAGCTCAAGGAACAGCTGATAGGGTCTCAATTTATACCTCATCCACAGGAGAGCAACTCTGACAACGCAACATTCATGACTGAATCAGGATGTCATTCAGATGGCATTTTTCAAGTTGTGGAGTGCATCCTTAATCATCTAAATCAGAGGTGCAAATGCTACCAAGTGAGCCAAGCTCATCTGAGAATTTTTTAATTTTTCAAAGGAGATCACAGGATAATTTAATAGTGAATTTACGATGAGTCAAACTTGGATGGCACAAAATTCCAGCTATGTTAAAGTCGCCAACCATTTCCACTGGTGGAATAGAAAAGTCCATAGACTAATGCCCACAATAAGCTAAAATTCCACAGTGGTAACTCTGGATTTTCCAAACTTGTCCATGCTTACGATATGGTCACGCCAATCCATTAAGGTGGAGTTTGGCCACACAAGAGCACAAATGAGGGAGAGCTAAGCAAGCCATTAGTTGATATCGAGATGAAAAGGAGTGAAATGCCTCCGAGTATTGTTAAACCTTTGAGAAAGTTAAAGTGCTGTTCATCAGAAATTGGATTCAAACAATATATGATTCACAAAACACCGAGAACGAGGATCAGCAGAGTGAAGCTCGCCTTTGGGAGGCTGGCATGGAAGATCCAGCCGAGATAATCATAGAGATGGACAATGCTTACCCTCCACACCAGAACTGACAGACAATGCAATTGTAGATGCAGTACATTATTCAACCAAGCAATTAGATGACCCTGAAGAGTTTGATAAATGGCCACCTTCTTGGCTGAGCAAAAAAGAATTACACAGCTGTTCCAGAGCTAACTTCTGATATTTTTCAATGGAAAGTTCCAGCCTTTTACAGGTCAGGCCATTGTAAGGCTTGAACAAATTGAATAAAGCAACTTTATCACATATTTATTGCTGTACTGTGTTTTCATTTGATGTTCTTGTCAAAGACCACATTTTAGGCATATTGGGTTACAAAGAGATGTAATCATGTGGGAATGGGGCCTCATTAGCTATCACAAAGCTCAACTTAAAATGAATTTGTAGATGGATTCCCTGCGGTACAACTCATTGGGATTTTAATGCAAATTGATTGGACAGGATAGATATAGACTATTTCCATTTATTGTGGGCTTTCCATAAAGGGAATGTAGATATAAGTTTTATTATAAGACATTCATGACAGGCAGGAGAAACTTTATACAGAGGTTTGGTTGGCTATAGACTTCATTGTCCATGTTAAAACTTAATAGATTAGGTCAGCGATTAAGAAAGGGAAACAACGGAAATGGAAATAGGACATGTACATGGGATTAGGATTATTGTTTATGTGGAAGATAACCACCTACATGGATTATTTTTCATCGAATCTCACCTAAACTATGATGCTTCATTCCCATCATCTTTCACAGATGAAAGGGTATCAACCTTGTTAACTTGCAGCCAAGGCAAAGGAATATAGAAATGGTCTGAATGGGTCAGGTGTGCATTATATGATCTGAACAACCTTCTGTCCTTTCTACCATTTTGCCTTATTATTTGTAATTCTATAGTCAGTAACATATCCTACCCTGGGACATGTTTACTGGCAAAATGGTTCGTAATTTTTACCAGCAAGCAGAAAGAAAAATTCTGTCATCTTCTTGACTAAAAGTGCATTGGTTATATTAAGAATAAAAGGAAAGTGGCAGCTTCTCAGAAAGTGAGTCTTTTTTTTTAAATTAAAAATTAGATCAAATGCTTTTAAAAAGTTATTGTGACAATACTGAGTTGTGAAGTATTTAACTTAGAAAGGACTTGGTAGCACAGTCGGTTACACTATAAACTTAATGTGCTTGATAGAGCAATGTAAAAGGGGATATATTCTAATTCTAACCATGGCTGTGTTGATGCAACCGTGCACTATTTTGCATCTAATTGTGTCATATCCGACCTGTGAGTGTTTGATGCTGACATGTGGCAACTACATATATCACCAGGTGGGGCACCAAATTCACTGAAAATAAGTGATCCTAAAAAAATCATTTAAGAAAAGTTTGGTGAGCTTTAATGTTCATTATGCTAATGAGGAAAGAAGAGATGGACTAATCTGGACAACACAAAAGTTTTAAGTTCATCCCTCCTGCCTCACTAAGCCTCCAGCTGATCGGTAAGTGAGCAGAACTAATCTGGGTGTCATCCCAGTATACAAAGATTACAATATTTTGCCTTACCATTCATCAGGTCAAGAATGAAACACAGCTTGTCGGGTGTGTGGAAAGCATAGGTCATACAGACTATAAAAGGGCAGTCCTGGCGAAAAAAGGAAGAAAAAGAGGCAGCAAATAAGTGATCAGATAGGCTTTTATACAATTCAGCAAAACACCTTCTTGGGAATAAAATTAAGGAGATATTTTTCCTTCATCCTCCAAGGCCTGCAGTAAAACTTTGTTTGATTTAAAAAATAGAACAAATTTCAATTTAAAATAACATTTTCCCCACAGGTGCTGAAGTTAAAAGTGAACAATGAGCCTACACATTATTTTGTGTGTCTCTCTTTCCCTCCATCATTTTACGTCAGCTGCATTCCTTCTTGGTGACATACACCATCCCTCAATTAAGAGCTTCTTCTCCACCTTTCACTTAACAGCAGATGAACTGAAGAGACGGTAGCAACAGTAAGTATCAAACTAGAGTAAACAAAATCAAGTTATAGCCCTTTCATTACTACCAATTGACTGTTAGTATCAAGTTATAAGTAACAAATTAACTACATATTTTCTGAATTATGTTGTCCAGTTTTTATTAACTTTTTTGTTGCTTTGCCTTCAAATATTGGACATCCTTAGATTAAGTACAAATAATAAAGCCCCAAGCACAGAAACACTGCAATGAAACCATTACGAGGGCATTTCAGGGTTGTGAGCTACACATATCATCTGTGTTGGGTCAGCTGAAGCAAATAAAATATTTAGGACTAAACACAACTGCGTCATGAAATTGGATTATGCTCTAATAACAAATAATGTGCGAACCCAGCTCAACAAGCTGCAGAAAAAGCACTGGCCACCAGTAGATAACTGGGGGGGGGGGCTTCCCCCCCTCCCACCAACCAACTCCTATAAACTAAACCCTGCCCACCCAACAGCTGACAGCGAGGCGAAAGCTAAGCCATCTGCCTCCACCCCTGACTGCAGCTCCAGCAGATCCTCCACCCCGAATATGGCCCACACGGCACTGAGCTCTTAAGTCCATTTGCAAGATCACCGTCATGGTGAAGAAGGAGCCCCAGAACTTCCTCAACTTCAGGCACAACCAAAACATATGTATGTGGTTGGCCGGCCCCCTCCCACTCTGCTCACAAACATCCTCCACCCCCTCGAACAACCAACTCATCCACGACCTTATCAGGTGCACCACCTTCAACTGTATCAGCCCAGCCTTGCATAGGAGGTCAATATATTCACCCTCTGCAACACCTTGCACCACAGCCCCTCCTCTAGCACCTCTCCCACTCGTCCTCCCTCTTTTTCTTTTTAAAAAAAAAAATTTTTTTATTGGAATTTTTTACAGAAAATATAAAATATAACGACAAACAATGAAATGCAACATAATAACCCATAATAACTGTAACACCCCCCCAGACCGTATCAACGCATGTATCACATCCCCCCCACCCCCCCAACCCCAATGAACAACAAGAGAACTTAAAAATAAATTTAAATTAAATAAACATAGTCATCCCCCCCGGGTTGCTGCTGACACTGTCCCCGTACCCTATCGTTGAGCCAGAAGTTGAGGAAAGGTTGCCACCGCCTAAAGAACCCTTGTACCGATCCTCTCAGGGCGAATTTGACCTTCCCTAGCTTAATGAAACCCGCCATGTCATTGATCCAGGTCTCCACGCTTGGGGGCCTCGCATCCTTCCATTGCAGCAAGATCCTTCGCCGGGCTACTAGGGTCGCAAAGGCCAGCACACCGGCCTCTTTGGCCTCCTGCACTCCCGGCTCCACCCCAACCCCAAAAATCGCGAGTCCCCATCCTGGCTTGACCCTGGATCCCACCAGCCTTGACACCGACCTCGCCACCCCCTTCTAGAACTCCTCCAGTGCCGGGCATGCCCAGAACATATGGGCATGGTTCGCTGGACTCCCCGAGCACCTGACACACCTGTCTTCACCCCCAAAGAACCTACTCATCCTCGTCCCAGTCATGTGGGCCCGGTGCAGCACCTTGAATTGGATGAGGCTAAGCCGCGCACACGAGGAGGAAGAATTAACCCTCTCCAGGGCATCAGCCCATGTCCCGTCTTCGATCTGTTCCCCCAGTTCCCCCTCCCACTTAGCTTTCAGCTCCTCTACTGACGCCTCCTCCACCTCCTGCATAACCTTGTAGATATCAGATATCTTCCCCTCTCTGACCCAGACCCCCGAAAGCACCCTGTCACTCACCCCCCTCGCGGGTAGCGAAGGGAATCCCTCCACCTGCCGTCTAGCAAATGCCTTTACCTGCAGATACCTGAACATGTTTCCTGGGGGAGCCCAAATTTCTCCTCCAACTCCCCCAGGCTCGCAAACCTCCCATCAATAAACAGGTCCCTCAACTGTCTGATGCCCGCTCTGTGCCAACCCTGAAATCCCCCATCAATGTTCCCCGGGACGAACCTATGGTTCCCCCTTAACGGAGCCTCCATCGAGCCCCCCACTTCTCCCCTATGTCGCTCCACTGCCCGCAAATCTTGAGGGTAGCCGCCACCACCGGACTCGTGGTATACCTCGTAGGAGGGAGCGGCCACGGCGCGGTTACCAGGGCCCCCAGGCTTGTATCTCCCCAGGACGCACTCTCCATCCGTTTCCATGCTGCCCCCTCCATCACCCACTTGCGCACCATCGACACATTGGCCGCCCAATAATACCCCGAGAGATTGGGTAACGGCAGCCCCCCCCCCAACTCTACCCCGCTCCAAGAAGACCCTCTTCACCCTCGGGGTCCCATGCGCCCAAACAAAGCTCATGATGCTACTAGTCACCCTTCTAAAAAAGGCCCCAGGGATAAAGATGGGCAAACACTGAAAAAGGAACAAGAACCTCGGGGGAACCGTCATTTTGACGGATTGCACTCTACCCGCCAACGATAGTGGCACCATGTCCCACCTTTTAAATTCCTCCTCCATCTGCTCCACCAGCCTGGTAAAATTAAGTTTATGGAGAGTCCCCCAACTCCTGGCCACCTGCACCCCCAGGTATCTGAAACTCTTCACTGCCCTCTTAAATGGGAGTCTCCCAATTCCCTCCTCCTGATCACCCGGGTGTACTACAAATACCTCACTCTTGCCTAAATTTAACTTATAGCCCGAGAAGCCCCCAAATTCCGCTAACAGCTCCATCGCCCCCGGCATTCCCCCTTCTGGATCCGCCACATACAACAGCAGGTCGTCCGCATACAGCGATACCCGATGTTCCTCCCCACCCCGCACCAGGCCCCTCCATCTCCCTGACTGCCTCAACGCCATAGCCAAAGGTTCAATCGCCAGTGCAAAGAGCAAGAGGGACAGGGGGCACCCCTGCCTGGTCCCACGGTAGAGCCTAAAGTACTCCAATCTCCTTCCATTGGTAACTACACTTGCCATCGGAGCCGCGTAGAGCAGCCTCACCCATTTGATGAATCCCTCCCCGAATCCGAACCGCTCCAGCACCTCCCACAGGTACCCCCACTCAACTATATCAAACGCTTTCTCTGCAACCAGCGCCACCACTATCTCCGCCTCCTCCTCCACTGCCGGCATCATAATAACATTTAGCAGTCTCTGCACATTCGTGTTGAGCTGCCGTCCCTTGACAAATCCTGTCTGATCCTCGTGTATCACCCCTGGCACACAGTCCTCTATCCTGGTGGCCGGGATCTTCGCCATCAACTTAGCGTCAATATTGAGGAGCGAGATAGGCCTGTATGATCCACACTGCAAGAGGTCCTTATCCCGCTTCAGGATCAGAGATCAGTGCCCGCGACATCGTCGGGGGCAAAGCCCCCCCCCCTCCCATGCCTCATTGAAGGCTCGCACCAACAGGGGGCCCACCAGATCCGCATACTTTTTATAAAATTCCACCGGGAACCCGTCCGGCCCCAGCGCCTTACCTGACTGCATTTGTCCAATCCCCCTGACTAGCTCCTCCAACTCTATCGGCGCCCCCAGCCCCTCTACTAGCTCCTCTTGAACCCTTGGGAAACATAGCCTGTTCATGAAGCTCTCCATCCCCCCTCTCCCCCTCGGAGGTTCCGACCGGTACAGTTCCTCGTAGAAGTCCCTAAAGACCCCATTTACTTCTGTCCCCTTCTGCACTACATTCCCACCTTTATCTGTTACTCCACCAATTTCCCTAGCCGCATCTCACTTACGGAGCTGATGCGCCAACATCCTGCTCGCCTTCTCCCCATACTCACATACCGCGCCCTGCGCCCTCCTCCACTGTGTCTCCGCCTTTCTGGTGGTCAACAAGTCAAATTTGGCCTGCAAACTACGCCGTTCCCCCAGCAGCCCCTCCTCCGGTGCCTCCGCGTATCTCCTGTCCACATCCAGGAGCTCCCCCACCAGTCTCTCCCTCTCCTTCCTCTCCCTCCTTTCCCTATGGGCCCGGATGGAGTATTGAGGGGATGGTCTGGGAGGCTCTCCCCGCGGATCACTGCTTTCAGAGCCTCCCAGACCATCCCCTCAATACTTCCCCGGACCCTCCTACACACCTCCTCATCAGCCAGCATCCCCACATCCAGGCGCCAGAGCGGACGCTGGTCCCGCGCCTCCCCCATCTCCAGATCAACCCAGTGCGGAGCATGGTCTGAAATCGCTATGGCCGAATACTCGGCATCCTGCACCTTCGGGATCACTCCCCTGCTCAGAACGAAAAAATCTATTCGGGAATAGACCCTATGGACATGGGAGAAAAAGGAATACTCCCGCGCTCTCGGCCTCCCAAACCTCCAGGGATCCACCCCTCCCATCTGGTCCATAAACCCCCTCAGCACTTTGGCCGCCGCCGGTCTCCTACCCGTCCTTGAACTGGACCGGTCCAGTGGGGGACCCAGCACTGTAAGTCTCCCCCCATGATCAGGCCCCCTGCCTCCAAGTCCGGAATGTGGCCCAACAAGCGCCTCATGAAGCCAGCATCATCCCAATTCGGGGCATATACATTAACCAGCACCACCTTCTCTCCCTGCAGCCTACCCTTCACCATAATATATCTGCCCTCCTTGTCCGACACCACCTCAGCCGCCTCGAACGCCACCCTCTTCCCCACCAGAATCGCCAACCCCGGTTCTTCGCGTCCAATCCAGAGTGCAAAACCTGCCCCACCCACCCCTTCCTCAGACGAACCTGGTCCGTCACCTTCAAGTGGGTCTCCTGGAGCATAGCCACGTCCGCCTTCAGATGAGAAAATACCCTAGTTCTCTTAACCGGCCCATTCAGCCCCCTCACGTTCCAGGTAATCAGCCGGATCAGAGGGCAACCCACCCCCCTCCCCCGCTGGCTAGCCATAGCTTATCGACTGCTCGCCCCAGGCCAGCTCGCCCCACCTGACCCTTTCCCCATGGCGATAACGCCTCTCCTCTACCCCCCCCCCCCCGGCCCCCACCAGCTCTTTCCTGGCCAATCCAGCAGCAACCCGGTATCCCCCCCCCCCCCCCCCCCCCCCAGGCTAGGACCCCTCCTAGCCGCGACGCACCCTCCATGGTACTTCCGTGAGTCAGCTGACTTCTGCTGACCCCGGCAGCTCCCGCCAAAACCCATCCCCTCCCGGCATGGGGTCATCCCCCTCTTGCCACACCTCCTTGGCACCGCTTCAGCGCGGGAAAGAAAACCAGTAGAGGCCACGCCCCCACCTCCAGCTCCGTCCCCCCTGCCCCGCAGCGCGGGAAACCAGAGGAAAGCCCGCGCTTTCACACTGCCACACCCAACCCTTCTGACGCAGATCCCCAAAATCCAGTTTCACCCCAACCCCCAGCCCCGTACAGAAGAGAACATATAAAACACAAACCCCCAACATTCCCCACACCCATACCCAACATACAGACCCACCCGGAAACAGAGCAAAAAGAAAACCAGCATAAAAAACACGTGTCAAAATTGAAGAACAGCAACAGCGAAAACAGCAACGGCCATAGTGTGTCCCCAGACCCTAGTTCGAGTCCAGTTTCTCCGCCTGTACAAAGGCCCACGCCTCCTCCGGGGACTCAATGTAGTGGTGCCGGTCCTTATATGTCACCCACAGACGCGCAGGCTGCAGCATTCCAAATCTGACCTGCTTGGCATGCAGCACCGCCTTCGTCCGGTTGAACCCAGCCCGCCGCTTTGCCACCTCCGCACTCCAGTCCTGGTAGATTCGCACTACCAAATTCTCCCACTTGCTGCTCCTCTCTTTCTTGGCCCAGCGCAGCACACACTCCCGGTCACTGAATCGATGGAACCGCACCAGCACCGCCCGCGGGGGTTCATTTGCCTTAGGCCTCCTGGCCAGCACTCTGTGAGCTCCCTCAAGCTCCAGGGGCAAATGGAAGGACCCCGCTCCCATCAACGAGCTCAACATCGTGGTCACGTATGACGGGAGATCCGACCCCTCCGCCAAGCCCAGGATCCTCAAATTCTTTCGCCTCGTGCGAACGTCCAGCTTCTCCAAGCGGTCTTGCCACTTTTTGTGAAGTGCCTCGTGCAATTCCACTTTCCCCACGAGGACCACGGCCTCCTCCTCCCGCTCAGCGGCCTGCTGGTGCAACTCCCGAATGGACACCTCCTGGGCCGCCTGGGTCCCAAGCAGCTTGTTGGTAGTTGCATTCAGGGAGTCCAGCAACTCAGCCTTCAGCTCCGCAAAACAGCGCAGAAGAGAGTCCTCGGGTGTTCCGCCGGCCGCCATTTTGTCCTTCTTCCCCCGCTTTTCTTGGGGAGCTGCTGCAGCTTTTTCCTTTGCCCCACTCCGGGTGAGCACCATAAATTATAGGGAATGCTCCTCTAGACACCTTCCCCCACCGGGATTAGTCGAGACAGCGCCGTTTGGGGCCCTCAAATTGGCCCAAAAGTCCTTAAGTAGCTCCGCATAGCCGCAACCGGAAGTCGTCCTCCCTCTTTTTCATCCCTTTCAAAGTCGCCGCATCCTCCTCCATAATCCTCCCATAAATAGCTGAGGTGACTCCCCCCATTATTGTAAGATATTGATCTCCCTCTACTACTTTAGAGAGGCATGAAAAGGTAGGAAAAGACAGAACTACCCCATTTTATTGGAGGGAGTTCTAACAGACACTTGGAAGTGTGTTTTGAGGCAGACAAACAAGCTGAATCAGAGAAAAATGCATCAGGCTGATCCCCCATCATGTTCCAGCCTCCTCCCACCTTGGCAGAGGCAGCTTCTGTGCAGTGACGGCAACATGCTTAATGGTGGGAAGCCAACTAAATTTGTACAATGGGCAATTATAGAATCATAAAGTGGTTACAGCGCAGGAGGAGTTCATACGGCTCTTCTTTTGTTGAGAGTGTCACATGGGCTCCTTGCTGTATTAGATCCTCACTGTTAAAGAAAGCAGCTTGCACAGTGGGAGGTCAGAGAAGCATAAAAATAAGTTGCAATCTGACCGATAAATGGAGTAAACAAGCCCGAGGACGTCCACAGGCTGAGGCTTACCATTGCAACAGCAATTCGTGGAGATTATTTGAAAGCACCCCAGCATCCTGGAATCTACTCTTTTTGGTCCTGTCAGTGAATCAGCCTGATAAGTTACTCTTTAGGAGAGTTTCCCAGAACACACAGCCTGTGGAACAAATCCATTGCATGAGCTCCTTTCAGCCTGCTTCTGCATTCCATATTACTGGTTTAGCACACTGGGCTAAATAGCTGGCTTGTAATGCAGAAGACAGCAGCGCGGGTTCAGTTCCCGTACTGGCCTCCCCGAACAGGCGCCGGAATGTGGCGACTAGGAGCTTTTCACAGTCACTTAATTGAAGCCTACTTGTGACAATAAGTGATTATTATTATTATTAAACACACAAAAGTTAATTTGAACTACAGCTAGCTTCACTGAGAATTGAATTTTGTATGAATCAATCTTCCAGCACAGCAAGATTGAAAGAGCTGAGGTTGTAACTTGCTACTTTGTGAGTTTTTGTGGGAGGGGAAGGAGAGATTGGGAGTGCAGAAAGTGGAAGATTGAGAGAGCTTGAAATTTTTGTGTTGATGAGCTCTTTGCAGTTGCTGCAGGCATTGTATAGAAGACTTAAAGACTGACCCAAAAATAACTCAGGCAGAAAATAGCAGTATTGCCTCTCAGACAAATCATCATGGGTTTCAGCTGGGCAATGGACTTAAGTACGTAATCTAGATTGACATTTCAGTATATTGCTGAAGGATGCTACATTGTCAGATGGCTTGCCTTTTGCATGAGATGTTGAATAAAGGGTTTATCGGCCAGCTTTGGTGACTGTAAGAGATTCCCAGGCACTATTTGAAGAACAGCAGGAAATTCTCCCTGTATCCTGGCCAATATTCCTCCTTTAACCAGAACAACCAAAAACTAATTACTTGGCCAACCATTAATTTGCTGTCTGTAGATCTTTGTATTACACAAATTCATGCTTTGTTTACCTAAATTACAACAGAGACTGCACTTCAAGATGTAATTTAGCAGATTTTCAAGTACTTTGGAATGTCCTCTGGATGTGATAAGCTGTTATATAAATAGTTTCTTCTAATTAATAAGCACATGACTTAGTGTTAGAGATATTTGTTTTACTGGGATAGGTTAATGATGAACTACTCCAAATGCCAGTCATTGGCAAAATTGTCAGGTAATAAACTGGTTTGCAATTAATATAATTTTTTAAAACTGTTTATGAAAATGAATCTGCATACTACAGACAGTTGGCCTAGACAGTGCCTGTAGTATGGTACTTACCGCTGCTGTCATATTTCGTAAATCATTACAAATAGGTCTGAGCAAATAATTCCCAGAACGGAGTTCTGCTGTCATCGAAACAATGTGCAAAGCTCTGCACTATTGCTTAAAATTTGCAGGTGTGCACAAAAGTACTACTTATGTCAACCAATGGAGGTATAAATAGTAGTACAATAATAATAAGATAAATGTGACTGCATACAGGTATATAAAAGTGCAGAATTCTGAATTATGAAGTGAAGAAAATGGCAATGAGAGGTTGGAGAAGGACATGGGGCTGAACTGTAGGAAATGTTATACCTGGTCTGGGTGTAAATATAAGATACCTAATTATGCCCTTCTCTGATAATATTATTTGTGTCTGCTATCCTGCAAATTCATTGATTTGAAAATCAGTGAGCTGGATTTCTGCACATATGCAAACGCTTACAGAAAAATGGAGCACAAAACAGTATATTCTAAATTAGAAAGTTTTCCATTGGTTTCACTACGTAGTTGGCTCTTAACTGCCCCCTCAAAGCAATTAGGTATGGGCAATAAATGCTGGCCCAGCCAGCGACACCAATGTCCCATGAACGGAAAAAAACTATAAAGAAACATTAAGGGAAACACAAAATGAGAATCATGAACATCAGAAACAGATGAGAAAAAACGGCACAAAACTGCCACCAATCCTGTCTGGTGGAGGGCTAACAGGCACGCAGATACAGCTGGAGAACTGCCGGATCTGTGGCCGTACCGTGCAACATGGCGCCGACCATGCGTGGATCTGGCTGCCAAATAGTGACCCTCTATGGCCCGGCTCGCCATCCCCGAACAAGCCACCAGCCACCAGCGGGTTGCTCTGGTCTTCGACGCCAAAATCTTGTTCGGCTGGAGAAACCACATTGCCGGCGAAATCAGGGTCGGGGGCGGCGCTTTTGCGATTTTCCACCCCTCTAAAATGCATATTCTAGGAGTACGCCGCATGCCGCCGGGACGGCCTCAGGGCGTTACCGGAGGCCCTTCCCCGATGGCCGAGTTCCCGACGGCATTGGTCACGTGTGATATATTTTGAGCTTAGAATGCGGCTGCGGATTAAGTACAACGCTTTGGTGGGGGCTGTGGGCACCGGTGGGGCTGGTATGGGGGTGCCGAGCCTGGCCAAGAAGGCGCGGCCATGGACCCGGCAATTCTCCGGCTGTATCCACAGCTAGAGCCTGGGGCTCTAGGCTGCGTGCCTGTTAGCCCCCCCACCAGACGGAGGATCGGTGGCTGTTTTGCGCTGTTTTTTCGGCCGTGGGACGCCACCATTCCCACGCCGGCGTCAGCACTTAGTCTCAGAATCGGAGAATCCAGCCCGAGGTGTTCTACCAGAGGGAGCTATAAGTTTGTGAAACTTTAGAAGTCAAAAAGAGGAAGGAACCCCATACCATAATTAAAGTTACTAAAACTCACAGGCCTCACCTAAGATATCTTCCAGAATTAGAAAAGCCCATCAGCATGCCCTATGCTCACTTGTGCGGAATGGTACACATAGGCAAGGTACCAGATATGAGCTATTTACAGAATGGAAACTCTTGCCTCCTTGATACATAGAAGAACCAACACTTTGGTGAATAGGAGCAAAAGGTGCTTGCTAGACTTAGCAGCTCTGGCAGGATCTGTGGAGACAGAAAAACAGAGTTAACAGTTCAAGGCCAGCATGACTCCTTTTTGGAACTGAAGAGAGACAGAAATGTTAACGATTTTATTCTTTCGAAAGGGGGAGGGGGGGGAGAAGGTCCCATCACATGCCATAAAATGCCATCATTTTTCTACCTCTGTCAGTTCCGAAGAAGAGCCGTATTGGACTTGAAATGTTAACGTTGTTTGCATCTCCACAGATACTGCCAGGCCTGCTGAGATTTTCATAACTTTTTGTTTTTATTTCAGATTTCCAGCATCCACAGAATTTTGTGCAGACAATATTTCAACAAACAGAACTGTGCATCGCTCAACTCCAGCAGATGAATATGGTATCATTTAATTCCCCCTTTCCCACCCCCACTTATTCAAAGAAGCTTAAGCATTACATTTTCTGTGCCATGGACCATCCATCAGTAACTTGTTTTATCATAGTTCTAGATGTTTTGAGATGTTTTATTGACCCTACCGGTTCATTCAGGCATGACTCAACTGGTAGTATTCTCACGAGTCAAAAGGTTGTGGGCTCAAGTCCCATGGATGAGATTTTCCAGCCGTTCATGTTGGTGGGAACATCCAGTTCTGCTGACAGAACACCCCTCCACTGTAGACTTCCTGGCGGCGGGGGGTGTATTCAACAGGAACCCCATTGACAACAGTGGGGCGAGAAGATTACGCCCCCGGCCAATGTCAGGCCACCTCCTGTCGCCGTGAAACATGCGGCGGGTTGCTTGGTAAATCCTGCCCTTAAGCACAAAATTCTAGGCTGACACTCAAACTGAGGGAGTGCCGCACTGTTGTAAGTGCTGTCTTAGAGTCATACAGTGCATTAAAGGGCCGTTCGGCCCATCGAGTCAGCACCAACAATAACTACCCCTAATCTCGTGCTAATTCTACTTACCCGCACTTGTCCCATACCTTGAATGTGATGATCCTTCAAGTGTTCATCCAATTGCTATGAAACCCTTGGTTAGTACGCAGTCAATTCCAGTCCTACTTGACCAGGAATTGCAACACAATTGAATTAACCAATAATTCTTAGAAAAATACCTGAATTTTTTGACCCTTGGCTGGCCAATAATTACAGTCACCAGGTTTGTAAACATAAACACAGCTACTTTTTATTAATACCAAGAATTGTAATAAAATATGCAGCAAATACAACTGTTTAACTATTATCTAATTCTTAATTTCCCGCTCCAACTTGTGTCCCCACCCCTCTATACACACACACAAACATGGGAAGAAAAGGTAAAAAAAAATCATAAGTCAAAGGAAAAAAGGAGTCTTTGCTTCAGATGGTGGTTTTTAACCACCTTACTCCTTTTCATAGAATTTATCAAAGAATTACAGTGCAGAAGGAGGCCATTCGGCCCATCAAGTCTGCACCAGCTCTTGGAAAGAGCACCCTACCCAAGGTCAACACCTCCACCCTATCTCCATAACCCAGTAACCCCACCCAACACTAAGCGCAATTTTGGACACTGAGGGCAATTTAGCATGACCAATCCACCTAACCTGCACATCTTTGGACTGTGGGAGGAAACCGGAGACCCGGAGGGAACCCACACACACACGGGGAGGATGTGCAGACTCCGCACAGACAGTGACCCAAGCCGGAATCGAACCTGGGACCATGGAGCTGTGAAGCATTTGTGCTATCCACAATGCTACCGTGCTGCTTTGCTTTCAGTTTGAGGTATTACTATAGATTCATTCAGGTCTCTGTAGTTTCAGAAATACAGCACTCACAGCCTTCCTGGAGAGAGAGCAACTGCTTGTCTTTGTTTGCAGCCTGTAATGGTTTCCCCGTAGATTCATTCATTCAGGTTCTCTGCAGCTTCAGGAATACAGCAAGCACAGCTTTGAGGGAGAGAAAGCAGGCCCTTGCCTTTGTGTCTCGGACTCACCTTCTCCCTCAGGACTCTGAGAACCATCCCATTGAGATAGGACCCAACCACCACCTGTTACCGGGCAGAGTACAGTCTTTTGGCCAATTCATTACCCACCAGCCAATCAATCAAACCAAGTCCCACCCCATCTCTCTGGTGCCGAAAAGTCTGAAGCTCCTTTTCAAACTAGCAGAGACCAGCAGAATGTCCTCTCCTGTAACTAATTTGCTCATTCTCTGTTGCTTGACTTAAAGATACGTTCATGAATCACCCATCTGTCAAAAATGATAACGGCAAAATTAAGAAAGGGGAATAAGGGAATAAACAGGAAGGACACTTACACAAGTGCTTTTTAAACGTTGTTAGGTTTCCAGCCTCCGCTACCTTCCCAGGCAAGCCATTCCAGATTCTCACTGCCCTCTGAAAGAAAAATCCCCTCTGATTCTCCTATCCCTCACCCTAAAACTGTGCCTCCTTGTGATTGACCCCTCAACCAATGGTAACAGATGGTTTCTATTTAGCATGTCCAAACCCCTCATAATCCTATTCACCTCAATCATATCCCCCCTCAGTCTTCTCTGCTCTAAACAAAACCAATCCAAGCCTATCCAGTGTCTCCTTATAGCTCAGATGCTCCATCCCAGGCAACATCCTGGTGATTCTCCTCTGTATCCCATCCAGAGCAATCACCTTCTTCCTATAGTGAGGTGACCAGAATGCACAGAGTACTCCAGCTGTGGTCTCATCAACGTTCTTTACAGCTCCAAAATAACCTCCTTGTTCTTATATTCTATGCCACGACTGATAAAGGCAAGTGTCCCATGTGCCTTCTTAACTACCCTATTCACCTCCTCTGCTGCCTTCAGGGATCTGTGAACAAGTACCCTAACATCCATCGATTCCTCTGAGCTTCCTAGTGTCCTGCCATTCATTACATATTCCCTTGTCCTGTTTCATCTTCCAATGTACATCAGCCAACACTCATCAAGGTTAAATACCATCTACCACTGCTCTGCCCATCTGACCATCCATCTGTATCTTCCTGTAACCTACAATCCTCTTCTTCACTGTTAACCACCCTACCAATCTTGGTGTTGTCAATCAGAGACCCAGCACTGATCCTTGTGGTACGCTGCTGGACACAGGCCTCTAGTTACTCAAACAGCCTTTTACAATCACCCTTTGTGTCCAATTACTAAGCCAGTTTCGGACCCATCTCGACATATTTCCTTGAATTCCTATGCTTCAACCTTCTCAATCAGTCTCCCAAGTGGGACCTCATCAAAGCTTTGATAAAATCCATATAAACTACATCAACCTTCATCCATACATGGTCACTTTATCCAAAATGTTATCAAATTTGTACGGCATGACCTTCCTCTGACAAAGCCACGCTGACTATCCCTCATCAGCCTATGCCTTTCCAATTGGAGATAAGTCTCTCCTTCAGAATTTTCTCCAATAGTTTCCCTCGCACTGACGTGAGACTCATCGGGCTCTAATTGCCTGGTTTATCTCCACCACCCTTCTTGAAAGGTGGAACAACATTAGCTGTTCTCTAGTCCTCTGGCACTTCCCCCGTAGCCAGAGAGGAATTTAAAAACTTGTGTCAAAGCCTCTGCAATTTCTTGCCTTGCCTTCCACAGTAGCCTGGTGTAATTCATCCGGGCCTGTGAGTTTGTCTATGTTTAAGCGTGCTTAAGGTCCTCACAGTCCTATTTCCTTAATTCTGTACCTACATCCTCCTTCTCCTGAGTGAAGACCGATGAGGAGTATTAATTTAACACCCTAGCTAGGGCAGCACGGTGGCGCAGTGGGTTAGCCCTGCTGCCTCACGGCGCCGAGGTCCCAGGTTCGATCCCGACTCTGGGTCACTGTCCGTGTAGAGTTTGCACATTCTCCCCGTGTTTGCGTGGGGTTCGCCCCCACAACCCAAAGATGTGCAGGATAGGTGAATTGGCCATGCAAAAAAAATAATTAAAAAATTTTACATCCATGCAATGTCCTGCAATTTCACACACAGATTACCTCCTTAGTCTTTAATGGGCCCTACGCCCTGGTTAACATCTACCCTTTAAATGTATTTATAGAAAATCTTAGGGTTCTCCCTAATCTTATTCGCAGGTCCTTTTTCATGCCTACGTTTTGCTCTTCTAATTGCTTTCTTAAGTTCCCTCTTGTACTTCCTAAATTCCTCTAGGGCCGCAGTTGAAGTTCTCCCTTTGGACTTGCTAAAAACCTTTCTTTCTTCCTATCCAGTCCTGGATTATCCTAGACATTGAAGGTTCCCTGAACTTATTACTCCTACATTTCCCCTATAGGGAACATGCTGGATCTGTACAACCCCCCCCCCCCCCCCCATTTCCTTTTTGAATGTTCTCCACTGCTCCGCTGTAGATTTTCCTGCAAAAAGCTATTTGCAGTCAACATTGGCCAGATCCTGCCTTATTTTAGTAAAATCTGCCTTACCCCAATCTAAAACCATCTTTTGCAGTTGATCTTTTTCCTTGTTCATAACAAACTTGAATGGTACCGTGTTATGGTCACTATCACTAAAATGCTCCCTCACTGCCACATCAAACACTTGACCAGCTTCATTCCTCAGAACCAGATCCAGCACTGCTCCACATTTTGTTGAACCTTCTATATATTGATACAAAAAATACCCCTGAATACATTTCAAGAAATCCGCCCCCTCTAAACCCTTTACATTATGACTATCCCTATTTATGTTGGGGAAGTTGAAATCCCCTAGTATAATTACCCGATTATTGTTCTTACACACCTAAGTGAATTGTCTACATATCGGCTCCTCTCTTACCCACTGACTCTTTGGTGGCCTACAATACAGCCCCACAAGTGACTGCCACCTTTATATTCCTACGTTCTACCCATAAATTCTCATTTGAAGATCCTTCCAAGATATCGAGCGCGATCTACTGGTCACATTGCTCATGAGCAAGAGAGCAACGCAGCCGTTAGATGCTGGGAGAGACCTCCCATGCTCTTCCCTCCAGCCTTTACGCCTTGCGAGTTCTACCCAAGTCCCACGAGGCGTCGGAATCAGAATCCCACCCAAAAGGAGTGTGACCAAATGGCATGCACCTACGTAGGTTTTAAACCTATGTAGGCAGTATTACACAGAATCTACCAACCTCCCCAGGGAGGCTGCAGCCGGACGCCGTCAGTACTGGTCCACACAAACGTGGACCAGGCAAATCGACACCAGAAGATCTCCCAGGACATTGAAGGCCCCTGGGTGAAGAGGGATAGTGCAGGGTGGCTCCCTGGACCTCTCCTTGGAACATGGGCACGTTGGTACTGCCCAGATCGCACCTTGGCATTGCCACTCTTGCACTGCCAAGATGCCTAGGTGGCACTGCCAAACTGGCAGGAACACTACTAGAATGCCAGGGTGGCGGTTCAAGGATGCCCAGGTGGCATTGCCATGGGTCAGGGCCCGAAGGAAGGAGGAGGGTATGAAGGGTGAGGGGTTGGGGTGCATGGAAGGTAGGTAGGGGCATCTGGGAGGGTGACGGGTGGGGAACGGACTGTAAAGGGGCCTGAAGAGGGGTGAGTCCAGACCACATAGTGGAGTGTCCTCACTTGAGGGGGTGTGGTGTAATGCCCGTCTGTGTGTATGTGTGTGGAAGGGTGACATTGCCCAAGGGTGGTCTACAACCTTAGAGGTCCTGCTTTTAAATCTACTGCCTAGCTCCCTGGATTTTTGATACAGGACCTCATCCTGCATTCTACCTATATCGTTTGCACCAACATGTCCCATGACCTTTGATTTTCACCCTCCTCCTTTAGGATGCCCTGCAGCCGTTCAATTACATTCTTGCTCCTAGCACCAGGGAGGCAACACACCATCCTGGAGTCACGTCTTTGACCGCAGTCTGCTCCCCTAATTAATGAATTATGTATTACTATTGCTCTTTCTTTCTTCTTCCTTCCTCCCCTCATACAGTCAAGCAGCTTGTGGTGCCAGGAGATCCTCTGAGGTACCATCAGCTTCTAAATGGAATACCGATTTGTGAGCGGGACCCCAGGGTACTCCCGCACAACCTGCCTGTTCTTCCTGGACTGCCTGGTGGTCATCCATTTTCTTTGTTCCTCTTGTCTCTTAAGCTGTGGCGTGACAACCTCTCTAAACATGCTCTCCACATAACTCTGTCTCACAGATGCGCCACAGTGTAACCAGCCATTGCTCAATCTCTGAACCCAGAACTCAATTTTTGAGGCTGGGAGCACTTCCCACACATAGAATAGAACAGTACAGCACAGTACAGGCCCTCGGCCCACGATGTTGTGCCGACCATTTATCCTAATCTAAGATCATCCTAACCTACACCCCTTCAATTTACTGCTGTCCACGTGCCTATCTAAGAGACGCTCATATGTTTCTAATGACTCAGACTCCACCACCTCTGCTGGCACTGCATTCTACACACCCACCGCTCTCTTTGTAAAGAACCTACCTCTGACATCTCCCCTATACCTTCTTCCAATCACCTTAAAATTATGTCCTCTCGTGACAGACATTTCTGCCCTGGGGAAGAGTCTCTGGCTATCCACTCTATCCATGCCTCTCATCACCTGTACACCTCTCTCAAGTCACCTCTCTTCGTTCTTCGCTCCAGTGAGAAAAGCCCTAGTTTCCTCAACCTGTCTTCATAAGACATGCCCACCAGTCCAGGCAGCATCCTGGTAAATCTGCTCTGCACCTTCTCCAAAGCATCCACATCCTTCCTATAATGAAGCAACCAGAACTGGACACAATATTCCAAGTGTGGTCTAACCAGGGTTTTATAAAGCTGCAGCAAAACCTCACGGCTCTGAAACTCAATCCCCCTGTTAATGAAAGCTAACACACCAGACACCTTCTTAACAACACTATCAACCTGGATGGCAACTTTGAGGGATCTATGTACGTGGACCCCAAGATCCCTCTGTTCCTCCACATTTCCAAGAATCCTGCGTTTAACCCTGTATTCAGCATTCAAATTCAACCTTCCAAAATGAATCACTTCACATTTATCCAGGTTGAACTCCGTGCCTCTTCTCAGCCCAGCTCTGCATCCTGTCAATGTTCTGTTATAACCTGCAACAGCCCTCAGCACTATCTACAACTCCACCAACTTTTGTGTCATCGGCAAACTTACTAACCCACCATTCCATTTCCTCATCCAAGTCATTTATAAAAACCACAAAGAGCAGAGGTCCCAGAACAGATCCCTGCGGGATACCACTGGTCACCGACCTCCAGACGGAATATTTTCCATCCACTACCACTCGCTATCTTCTTTCAGCCAGCCAATTCTGTATCCAGACAGCCAAATTTCCCTGTATCCCATGCCCCCTAACTTTCTGAATGAGCCTACCAAGGGGAACCTTATCAAATGCCTTACTGAAATCCATATATACCACATCCACTGCCCGACCTTCATCAATGTGACTTGTCAAATCCTCAAAGAATTCAATGAGGCTTGTGAGCCATGACCTGCCCCTCACAAAGCTATACTGACTATCTTTAATCAAACTATGTTTTTCGAAATGATCATAAATCCAACTCTCAGAATCCTTTCCAATATTTTGCTCACCACAGACGTAAGACTGACTGGTCTGTAATTCCCAGGGATTTCCCTATTCCCTTTCTTGAACAGGGGAACAACATTCGCCTCCCTCCAGTCATCCGGTATTACTCCAGTGGAGAGTGAGGACGCAAAGATCATCGCCAACGGTGCAGCAATCTCCTCTCTCGCTTCCCGTAGTAACCTTGGGTATACCCCGCCAGACCCAGGGGACTTATCTATCCTGATGTTTTTCAAAATTTCCAGCACATCCTCCTTCTTAATATCAACCTGTTTGAGTCTATTAACCTGGTTCACATTGTTTTCCTGAGCAACAAGGTCCCTCTCTCTAGTGAATACTGAAGCAAAATATTCATTTAGGGCCTCCTTCCTCAAACTAGGCACAAGTTCCCTCTACTATCCCTGATCGGCCCTACTCTCACTCTGACATCCTCTCATTTCTCACATAAGTACAGAACACCTTGGTGTTTTCCCTAATCCTTCCTGCCAGGGCTTTTTCATGCCCCCTTCTAGCTATCCTTAGTCCATTTTTGAGTTCCTTCCTGGCTACCTTGTAACCTTCTAGAGCAGAGTCAGATTCTTGCTTCCTCAACCTTACTAAGCTTCCTTCTTCCTCTTGCCTAGAAGCTCCACTTCTCTTGTCATCCAAGGCTCCTTCACCTTACCATTCCTTCCTCATCTCAGTGGGACAAAACTATCCAGCACTCGCAGCACGTTCTCCTTAAACAACCCCCACATTATTGTTGTGCATTTCCCAAAGAACAACCATTTCCATTTTATGCTCCTCAGCTCCTGTCTAATAGCAGTATATGTAGTCATGGAGGACACTGGTGGGGTCCAAGGCTCCCACATGTGACGAGGCCACACATTCCACTTGGCTATCATCACCTGACATGTCTGAAAAGTAAAATTTACACCTTAGACGAGAACAAATCTAAATAGAAGTAAAGCTTTTCCCAATAAATAATACTTTTTCTTAGCCTCGGATATTTAGACACATTCCCTGATATCAGTTTCTCACCAGCCAACCAGCTTATAATGCTTTACTGTGAGTTCACTCTTGGACTTTTTTTTTCAAACTGTCAAAACATTGCTCAGAGGTCTGATGCTCTCCGCTGCCTGAAGGTAGGTGAAGACTTGGGGCCCCGCGTTCTCAATTTAATTCCCACTGTGCTACCGTGCCGCTCATCTTACACTGCTCGCGCGCAAAGCTTTAGGTGAGATGTTAAACTGACATCTCTTCCAGATAGATGTAAAATTAGCATTATTTCAACTGTCTTCTCTTCCAGATAGATGTAAAATTAGCATTATTTCAAAGAAGAGCAGGGGAGTTACCTCCAGTGTCCTGGTCAATATTTATCCCTCGGCCAAAATCACAAGCAAAGATGTATCAATTTCGCTTCCAATTTCCACCCCACTATTACTTTCTAATGGTCCATCTCCGACACTTCCCTTCCCTTTCTTGACCTCTCTATCTCCATTTCTGAGCATAGACTGTCCACTTGTCTCCATTACAAGCCCACAGCTACCTCTACTACAGCTCTTCGCACCCCACATCCTGTAAGGTCTCCAAACCATCCTCTCAGTTCCTTCACTTCTGTTGCATCTGTTTCAATGATGCCACTTTCCAAAACGGTGCTGCTGATATGTCTTCTTTCTTCCTTAATTGTGGTGTCCTACCCAGTGGTTGACAGGGCTCTCAACCGTCTCCAAACCCATCTCCCACACCTCTGCTTTCACCCTTCCTCTCCCTCCCAGAACCAGGATAGGATTCCCCTCGTCCTTAGTTTTCACCTCACCAACCTCCACATTCAAAGGATCACCCTCCGCCAGTCCGCAAATTCCAGCATGATGCCACCACCAAACACATCTTCCCCTCACCCCCACTGTCAGCATTCCTCAGGGATGCTCTGGCCAACTCCTCCATCACTTCCAACACCTCACCCTCTTCCCTCGGCACCATCCCATGCAATCGCAGAAGGTGCAACACCTGCCTCTTTAACTCCTCCCTACTCACCATCTCAAGTCCTAAACACTCTTTACAGGTGAGGCTGCGCTTCCACGTGCACCTCCTTCATTCGCTGCACCCAATGTGATCTGCTCTACATTGGAGAGACTAAATGCAGACCGGATGATCGCTTTTCAGAACATCTTAATACGCAAGCAGGACCCAGACCTTCCTTTCACTTGCTATTCCAACTCACCGTCCTGCTCTCATGTCCACACGTCTGTCCTTGACCTGCTGCAATGTTCCAGCGAAGCCCAACACAAACTGGAGGAACAGCACCTCATCTGCTGATTAGGTATGTTACAGCCTTTCAGACCTAACATTAAGTTCAGCAACTGCAGACTGTGAACTCTCTCCTCCACCTTCACCCCACTTTTATTTCTAGCTATCTATTTTCATTTCGACCATCAATTCATTTTTCCCTCACCACTGTCTCCCTTTCCCCGACCCCACCAGAGCCATCTGTTCCCTCTTCCAAGTGGTCTTTTAGAACATAGAACATACAGTGCAGAAGGAGGCCATTTGGCCTATCGAGTCTGCACCGACCCACTTAAGCCCTCACTTCCACCCTATCCCTCAACCTCCTTTGACACATTGCTTACCCCTGTTCTGCTAGGAACACATTCCAATCTCTTAATGTGCCACTATCAGACCCTTCTTAGTTCATTATCACCACCATTTACATTCCCTTTGTCTTTTTGTCCACAACATCTTTGTCAATCTCCATCTATTGCTGGCCCTCTATCCAGGCCCAGTGCTCCACGCTCACCACCCTGCAATAGTATAAATCTCATCCTATTTCTAGTTCTCTCGAATGTGACAAAGAGTCATCCAGACTCGAAATGTTAGCTCCGTTCTCTCCCCACAGATGCTGTCAGATCTGCTGAGATTGGCGAGCAATTTTTGTTTTTGTTTCAGATTCCAGCATCCACAGCAATTTGCTTTTATCACATACAGATTGCCGGTCATTATTCACATGATTATTTGTGGGAGCTTAGGTGCTCAAATTAGCTACTGTAAATTCCTACATTACAACAGCTGTGACAATCAATATCATCCTAACTAAAACAGCCTAAAACTTTCTAAAACAATGTTACCCAATGTTAACAGATCCTTAAAAAAATTCCAGGATGCGGATCCATATCTTTATGAAAAATAAATCCGTTCTTCCTCTACCTGCATATCAGGAGTTGCAGAGATCATCCTATTCGTTTTTGAGATTTTTTTTCCACAAATAGACTAACAAAGAGGGGTGAAAACATTACCTCTGGCCACCTTCAGCGGCACCTTCTATTATTCACAGGTCTCTTGCTAAAGTAAAGAAATATCAACCAGCTTTCCCCACTGATTAATACTTGTATTTAAAGATTTGCTTTAGGCTCTTGATGCCTAATAGCCAAATGAATGTTCAGGTTTTCCCATGAATAATGGTCTTTTGGACAATGCATCTGTAGAATTAGATAGCGGCATGAAGTCAGTGACTTCAAGGGAGTCCTATACAAAATCTTCTCAGACAGTTTCAACTGAAGGAGAAATGAATACAGCTAGATGATTAAAAAAAAAAATTCCTTTTTGTTACGACATTTTTTTTGTGTCAACTTTAATTTCAAGAAAGCGTGTGTGCATAAAAAAGTTTTGCGTTAGTACAAAACATTATTCTTTCCTGCTTAACTGAGGATTTCAACCACTTCAAAATAACTTCATGAATGCAAAGCCAGTAAATTTGTTGAGGTCTTTTCAGTTTTATGAAAAATGAACTAATGTAATATTCAACACTGGCTCGCCTCTTGCTCAGAAATTCTGACATAGTCACATTAATTTAGCTTTTTCCCTACATCGTTTACATTTAGATAATTATGGGAGACAGTTTGAACACACCTGATGTTGGCTGCTAAAAGCATCACAGAACCACCTTGGTACCAACCAGATCAGCTTACTGCAGTGGAGCAATAAAGCACATCTCATTTAACGCAGCAGCAATGCGACACTCACACTGTCATCTGTCATCATAACCAGTGACTGCACAAATCAGTCACCAGGCTAGTTTGTTGACACCTTGAAGACCATAACTGGAAAATAAATATGAAACAGTGTGTTTGCAGTGGTGCACCACAAACGTTCTATCATGAATTTAAGAACCTAACGTGATCATGATCCCACCCAGGGAGAGGAACCAGAGGTGATCATCTCCCTTAACACAGAGTAGGCCTTCGATAGAGTCGAATGGAGATACCGGAACGGTTTGGGTTTGGGCCAGAGCTCACCTCATGGGTGAAAATAATAATATATAGCGTTCCCATGGTGAGTGTAGGAACAAACACCACCAGCACTGGATACTTCCGGCTGTTTAGAGGCACATGGCAGGCGTGTCTGCATGTTTTCTATCCCTGCTACTATTTGTCCTGGCAATTGAGCCACTGGTGATCGCTCTAAGAGCAGCAAAGGGGTGGAAAGACATTCGGAGGGAGACAGAGAGCATCAAGTCCCACTCTACACAGGTGCCTTGCTCCTCGACGTCTCGAACCTCTTAGCCAGCGTGGAAGGAATAATGGATCTCCGAAGGGAGTTCGGAGCCTTCTCAGGTTATAAACGTAACCTGAGCAATAGCAAAATCTTTCCCTTGAACCCGCAGGGGGCAGGAGCAGAGCTTTTTTTTTAAAACAAAGTTACAGTACCCAAATATTATTTTTATTCCAATTAAGGGGCAATTTAACATGGCCAATTCACCAAACCTGTACATCTTTGGGTTATGAGGGTGAGAACCACACAGACACAGGGAGAATGGGCAAACTCCACATGGACAATGACCCAGGGCCAGGATTGAACCCGGGTCCTCAGCGGCATGAGGCAACAGTGCTAACCACTGAGCCACCGTGCTGCCCAGACAACAGCAGTGCTCAGGAGGTTGTCGTTCAAGATGGCCCAGACCAAATTCCAATACCTGGGGATCTAATTAGCCGACGACTGGACACAGATCCACAAATGGAACCTGACGAGCCTGGTGGAACAGGTAAAAAGGGACCTGAAGTGGTGAGACTCGCTCTCGCTCTCCCTAGCAGGGAGAGGTGGATGTCCTAGCCTTTGCCTCCATTATCGCTCAACGGTGATGCCTGCTCCGTGGCGATTGGCACTACCCAAAGCTGCAGACTGGCCGTCCGACCTGACAGAATTTTCAAACTTGAGAAAATAAAAAAGCCATTAGAATATCAGAGAAAGGCTTCCACAGCATGTGGAGGCTGTTCATCAGCATATTCTAAGTCCTGTTCGTAACTAACAAGTTTTTTTGGGGGGGGGAAATCAGAAAAGACCACAAAACAAAGAGAGGAAAAAGGGGTTTGACACCAAGGGAAACGTCAGACAAGTAGAAGGAGAGAACGGAGATGGACAAGGGGCAAAAAGAGAAGGCAACCACTGCGGCGAGCACACCCAGCGGATACCCGCCCCCCGCAGCATGACCCAAAGCCAGGAGACAAGGCGGGGTGGTGTGAGGCGGGGGGGGGGGGGGGGGGGCACAGCAGGATCGGCCGACCCTGCCAAACACAGCCAGCCACCACCCCCCCCAACCTATTGGGCCCATATCAGGGCTCAGCTGTCTTTTTGATTTCTGTATAGTATGTATCCTTTTTCGACTTTCACTTCGGCTAAACAAGAGCACCTTGTAATCTACGGTTTACATGTCAGGGCTGTATAATATGCATATAACTGAAACCACTGCTGATAGTATACTATTTGATAAATGTGTAGGTTGATCTGAACTGTTGATATAAAATGCCAAAAGCTCCATATAAATACTTTCAAAAAAATGAATTTTGAAACCAGGAATGGATTAAGAGTGATTACGTAGGCAGGCATTTATGTGACTGAAGGAACTTCAGAAATACAACATCTGTGATGTGAAAATCTAACTGTTTTCTGATTATTTGTTCTTATGTGTGTTCTGGAACATATTAGAAAGGAAAGACTTCTATTTATACAGTGCCTGACCATGTTCTCGGAACTTCCCAAAATACTTCACATTGAATTAATTACTTTGGAAGCGGGTTATCTCATAAATATCACAGCCAACTTCCAAACAGCAAAATCTTATTGTCGCATTAGAACGGCAGCAATGATTTTGGTGAAGTTTATTTTGAGGAATTTTGATCAGGTCTGAGATAACTCTCTACTCTCCTTTGAATAGTGTCATGGGTTCTGTCACTCCATCAGCAATGCTAAATGCTCAAATCCTGGTCCATCTCAGAAGTGCGGCCAATTGAACCATCCTATTACAGCCAAACTCTTCTATTTTTGCTCAGTGTACATAAGAAAGCCCAGAACAACCAAAGAAAGCACTTAACCAATCTGACTCACTCCTTACACAGGTAGCTATATCTACCCTACTTTGACTGTACCGTAAATATTTAGGGCGGGATTCTGCGGTCCCCCAGCTAGTACTAAGCAGCGCCTGGTTGAGGCCTCCTAGGAGCCGCTGACTCCCAGACGCCAGGCGAATTTGGGGTTGGGATATTTAAATGAGCCATGAATATCAATTTCTGATGGCTGCCATCCAGATCGCGCCGGGCTTAGTGAGCCACGTGACTCGTGATCGGCTGAAGCCCGGCGCAAAGTCCAATTTGGGGCTCTCCAGGGATTCACTCATCATGCAAAGCTGAATCACGTCCCTTATCTCTCCTCCCATTTAAAAAAAATCTGCTCTGTTGGAAAATGTACTGACCAGTGCAAAGGTTTCAATGGTCTAAGCTTCAATTCTTGTCAGTCAGGACTGCAGTTGGGGTTATCACAGTAGGACTCTTTGTCCAGGAGGGGGATGAAAGCTAACCAGTGTTTCCATTCCCAATTTTTATGCCATGGCTTTTGATAGAATATGAGCTTATATGGATGATGGATCAGGTTATGTTGGGCAGCTTTCCAACAGAATTGGCAGGCTAATGGCCATGAAACCACACACAATGCCAAGAGTTTTCAGGAGAGAATTAGAAAATTGAAAACAAATTAATTTCCTGTTGCTGCCCATGTATTATTTAAGTACATCATCCAGGACAAGTGGCAAATTGCATTTTGTCAATAACACCGCTATGCTGGCTACAGAGCGTTAATTCACCTTTTAGTTCAGCCCACCGTTCCACTGGAGATGTGTGGTGCAGGGGGAGTGCTTCTCTTCTTATAGAATCATAAAAAACAACAGCACAGAAAGAGGCCATTTGGTCGGTGATGCCTTTGATAGATGAGTAATGTCTTATCCCATGACCTAGCTTTTGGTCTATAAATTGCAAGTTCTTCGTCCTAAGGTACCTGTCTAGTGCACCTTTAAGTTAGTTTTTGAATTAGTTTCACCAGATTTTCAGGTAGCATCCCAACAACCAACAAGTGTGAAAACAATTCTCCTCATCTCACCTCTTGAATCTCTTTCCTGTGATTTTGAATCCATGACCTTCAGTTATTGTCCCACACACCATTTTACTCTATCAAAATCTACAGAAAACCTCTATTAGGTCAGCTGATATGGTCACAATCTGAACTTCTGTTCCATAATGTAGTGTTGATGTTTACCATCACATTGCAATATCAGACATTTTCCAGTTACACATGTTAGAGAAAACAAGACAGGTTCTCATTCAAAAGAAAATGTTCTGGGTGAGTTAGCACTGAGAATAGCGAGGGATAAGAGTACCAGGAAATTGTGATATTGTTAGCCTACTGTTATTTGATCTTGACACCAGATGCAAGAGGAGGAATGAAAGCACTGTAAATGATTTACTAACAACTGAGATTGGTAGAACATAATCACGTGGTAGTGGAGCCAAATGCGGGAGTGTTTTGCTTCATGTTGGCACCCAGTCATCAAGATTTGAACAATTCCAAGTATTCTGGGCAGGTGACACTAATTTGGTCAGAATAAGATGTAGGCTGGAATCTGAGTCGCTGGGAAGCCGGTGCCATATTACGCTCTGATGGGCATTGATTGAGGCAGGATTTCTACCTCACTTGGGAGGAAGTCCTACCTTAGACAGTCCCCCCTGGCACAACGCTGCAGTGGACAGAAAATATACTACAGGAAGCTGCCTGGAACAAAGTCCCGGGACCCAGAGCGCAGGTAAATAACAGGGGTCCCAGGGGAGGGTGAGGAGGTCAATAGGTCAGGCCTTAAGGGGAGGGCGAGGAGATCAATAGGTCAGGCCTTAAGGGGAGGGCGAGGGGATCAATAGGTCAGGCCTTAAGGGGAGGGCGAGGAGATCAATAGGTCAGCCTTAAGGGGAGGCTCCCCCTTCAGAAGGGGCCTTCTGATGGGGGTGCCCTTTCTCCCCCCCCCCCCCTCCCCCCACTTCCCATCCAAGTTCGAACTTTGTTTTTCTCCAGCCTTCCCTCCCATAACTATCATCCATCCGTCAGCCTAAACATTGAGGGCCTAGCAGTAATTGACGCCCTAGCAGTAATTGACGCAGTGATGTGGAGATGCCGGCGTTGGACTGGGGTGAGTAAAGTAAGAAGCCTTACAACACCAGGTTAAAGTCCAACATGTTTGTTTCAAACACTAGCTTTCGGAGCACTGCTCCATTCACCTGAGGAAGGAGCAGTGCTCCGAAAGCTAGTGTTTGAAACAAACATGTTGGACTTTAACCTGGTGTTGTAAGACTTCTTACTGTAATTGATGCAGGGCAAAGGCGTGATTTCCGGCTCCACCCGGTGTGATCATTTACATCAATGAGCTTACTAATACTTTCACTTGCCAAATTCAAAACAATGCACCATCTTCTACAAACAACAATGCAAATTTGCATCTGAACTCACCCCAGTGCTGACCAGTGACAACATGATTCGTTCATTAAGGGCCAATGTTTCTCCCTGTTTCATCTTGATTCGTTTTTTATCTAAACACTTCATGGCATACCTAAAAATTGTAAACAAAAAAACAGAGGATAATTACACAAACTGCCACACTAGGAGCTGCATGATTCACCAAGAAAATATGCACCGGCAGCTAAGTACAGAATGAAAGCAAAATGAGGTGAGAAACTTGATCACAGTCAATTTCTTCACTATTCGCACCCACACCTGAAAATCCAATGGAAATGCAAATTACTTTTGGCTATGAGCTAAACATGATCCTCCTGGAACAAAATAATAAATTATTAAAATGATGTTGATTTCTCTTTGAGATGGGGGAAGGAGTCGGAAATGCGGTCTATTTGGGATTGTGTTGGCTTTAAGATGACACGCATAGCCATGACAGGTGAGGACTGAGTAAACCCTTCATTGCAGGCCGTTTGAGTTTTTTTAAGTACCGCAAAGGTGGGAGACTGTTATGCTGAAGCAGTATAATGTTTTGGTCAGGTTCCACTACTGACAATGTTTGCAGGTTCAGCCACCAAGGCACAATGGAAACACTGGAGATATGGATACAGTGCAGAGAAGCATGTGACTAGACTTATCGCCAGTCTCAGAGCAGCAACTTACAAACTAAAAAGCTTTGACTCTTCAGCTTCCAAAGTGTGTATGTGAGAGACAATATTATAAAGATATGTCGTAGGATACTAACTAAAATAACAGGTAATCCAGAGCACTATTTCAAATTTAACCACAACTGCAAAACAAAAGAATATAGATTTTTTTAAATGGTAATTGGCAAGCTCACAATAATTGCCAGAAGCACACAGAGAGATTAAAACCTATATTGCATAGGGTGATGGGGGGGTACTAACTCCGGAATCATTCAAGAAATTGGATGCTGTTGAATGGATCACAGGCTTTTATGCATGCATCAATTAGATCGACTGAACGGCCTCCCTCATCTTTACTTATGTTTCAGATCTTTATAAGTTAGTTAGAAAATAATATTACACATCTACAATTCTTATAAAATGGTATAATCTATTTTTTAAAAGCCAGATCTCACATTGTTCTAAATGTCTGTGTGGCTAATAGAACATAGAACATAGAACAGTACAGCACAGAACAGGCCCTTCGGCCCTCAATGTTGTGCCGAGCCATGATCACCCCACTCAAACCCACGCATCCACCCTATACCCGTAACCCAACAACCCTCCCTTAACCTTACTTTTATTAGGACACTACGGGCAATTTAGCATGGCCAATCCACCTAACCCGCACATCTTTGGACTGTGGGAGGAAACCGGAGCACCCGGAGGAAACCCACGCACACAGGGGGAGGACGTGCAGACTCCACACAGACAGTGACCCAGCCGGGAATCGAACCTGGGACCCTGGAGCTGTGAAGCATTTATGCTAACCACCATGCTACCCTGCTGCCCCGAGACATGTTCTCTTCTTGATTTAACCATCTTTAATTGAGTGGCAGGTTACTGTTTAAACTCATGTTCTGTCAGGAAAAATCATCCAATTTAACTGCACCAAAGTTGATGGTTAAAAAATAGCGGTGTCTAATTCAGTTTTTGTATCATGAGCCATATGGGTAAACATGTTACAGTTTGGAAAATCATGGACCTTGATTTCATGATCTTGTGATACTTTTGCCCCATAATTAGGCAACAAGAACTTATGAGTAAGATTTTCAAGGCAGGCAGAAGATTTAGAAACCAGTCTATCTTTAACCAACATGGGGCCTTGTGACCTTTCTTTGCTTGGTAGCTCAGACTCCTCACAGGCAAAACCCCATTCCTCAGCCAGAAAGACAAGATGATCCAGGGTTTCTAACCTCCATGTTACCTTCCAAACTAAAAACACAAGATGGTCCATGGGACAGGTGTCCCCAATAGCACAGTTAGTTAAAATTTCTGGGCACCAAAAGGAGGAATGTTCTTTTGTCTGCAATTGGTTTTCAATTTTCTCTTCCCTGCCATCTCTCCAAGTTATTCTCCCACAATTACACTCTTTATTATACATTTGAGCATTTCAGTGATGTGGGAAATTTTGAGGTGCAGGGCTCTAAGAACATGTGTTGACCATGTCATTTCTAAATCCGATATTACATTGTTTTCCTTTATGTTAATCATTTGATCTCCCAAAAATCAAAAACCTGTGCTTTTTAAGTGAAAAATATTATTATCGATAGGTATTTTATTTTGAACCTTGTGGCATTTTAAATTATTAGTCTTCAGCATTGCTAGAATTCCATTGTGCAGCATTTTACAGGTCAAGTATTTGTTATCAGAGATCCTTGCAGTTAACTGTGTTTCGGATTTCAGATAAATTTGGTTTTCGCATATCAGAGTAGGCCTACTGACATTACAATAAGCCTAGACTGGCTATAGCTTGCTGTTTCACAGCCCCAGAGACCTGGGTTCAAATCCGGGCTTGGGTCGCTGTCTGTGCGGAGTCTGCACGTTCTTCCGTGTCTGCGTGGGTTTCCTCTGGGTACTCCGGTTTCCTCCCACAAGTCCTGAAATATGTGATTGTTAGGTGAATTGGATATTCCCAATTCTCCCTCAGTGTACCCAAACAGGCACCAGAGTGTGGCGACTAGGGGATTTTCACAGTACCTTCATTGCACTTATGAAGATTATTCTTATAAAGTTAATAAAATGGCTAGAAAAGTAAGATGTATCACTGAATGCAGGATATCTATATTAGGCTCCCACCCACGGCACCAACTTCAATTCTGCTTGTAGGAGATGGTTCAGAGAGTCAATGTACTCTGCTGGGAGATATAATTGAATAGATCTTCCAGCTTCATCTGCCTCATCAACATTGTTTTTAGTTTCATAAATTTGCATTTTATTTTATAGATTGACATTATTTCTAGCTCACTTACAAATGCACATTACTGCCAACTGGTCACACAAATTTTTTTCTTTTTTAAAATTTAGAGTACCCAATTATTTTTTCCAATTAAGGGGCAATTTAGCGTGGCCAATCTACCTAGCCTGCACATCTTTTGAGTTGTGGGGGCAAAACCCACACAGGCACGGGGAGAATGTGCAAACTCCACACAGGCAGTGACCCAGGGCCGGGATTCGAACCCGGGTCCTCAGCGCCATAGGCAACAATGCTAACCACTGTGCCACCGTGCTGCCCCCCGGTCACACATCTTAATGATATCATCTATGGGCACTTTGGCTGCCGAATAAATTATGCCATCTTCAGCAGCACTGTTTTTAGAATTTACATTTCATGACCTGAAAATTGCCGTGCTCCATCAGCTGAATTAATGACATTACTTTGACTGGGGAAGAGTAAACAGCAAAAATAGTGTCCTTCAGCAAGAGTTAGGTACGGGAATGTGCTTAACAATTATCCAGGAGCAACATGATTTTACAGTTCTTCAATTACTCTGGATCTTTATGTACACTCAAGCTTCACTTTTCAAGCACACTTTCAGATCTTGGGCTCCAAAGGCAGGAAGGAGACACCATCCTCAGATGTTCATAGCTTTTTTCAAGCTCACTTAGTTTCTCCCTTTGCAGTTCTCTCTTTAACTTGGAGCTTTCTTTAACGTTAGCACTACTTCTGGATGCTCTGGAACCTTTCTTCTGTCTCTCTTGCTGTGTCCTGCTCTGTGGGCCAGTTACTCTGTAATTGCGCTCCTGCTCAGATTACGTGACCTTGCGTGGGGTTTTGAGCCCTTTACTATTGTGCACGCAAAAGAGCCGTTCCCCACCCCAAGGAATGACAAAAGACAGTCTTTTGCCCATGTGCCGCCGAGAGCATGTGCAAATGGGCTGAGAGCAGCCACAGCCTGCCAGGAAATGTGCTTCCATGGCAGCAATGCCAAGTTTCCGCAAGGCGTGTGAGTCAGGGAGCCAGGATTGTCCAGGGGGAGTCTGGGTTATGACTGGTTAGAAGAGGAGATGTCGCAGTGGTGCTCCGGTGTGCTCTATCAGCACTACAGCACTGACTGCAATCAGGAAGTTAGCGAGGAAACAAGTGTGCCATCATAAAAAGAGGCACAGAGGTCTCTTACAAAACAATTTTTGGTTCACCTGACAGAATCTATTGAGTAGGGCTCAATCTGGTACCATTTTTTGCTGGAGAAAGGATCTACAATTAGGCAAAATGTGGCAATATACTTAGGTGTTCTAGATTCCATTTTTCCCTTAGATAGCTACCTGCATATAATTTTTTTTTTAAATTTAGGATATTAATTCTTTTCCCCAATTAAGGGGCAATTTAGTGTGGCCAATCCACCTACCGCACATCTTTTTTGTGTTGTGGGGGCGAAACCCACGTAAACATGGGGAGAATGTGCAAACTCCACACAGTGACCCAGAGCAGGGATCGAACCTGGGTCCTCAGCGCCGTGAGGCAGAAGTGCTAACCACTGTGCCATCGTGCTGCCCTACCTGCATATAAATTACAAGCCTATAACTTGAAACAAATGTTCAGTCCACATCCTAAACCACAAAATTAAAGTTTATCATCTGACAGCATTGGTTGTTTATTGATAGCTTCAGCTTCTTATGTAACTACATAAAATTCTCACTCATAGATGTTCAAACATTGCTGGTTCTCAATCTCAGCTGAGTTGTCAAATGCGAAAAGCTGAATCAATGTGGGGGTGGAAGAGCAGCAAGGAACACAATTCTAAAATTGTAACCATGGCACCATCTATGCTTTTGTTCACACTGAGGCAGATGGTTAAACAGTGGTAGGCACATGGGTGTGCCAGATCTGTGAGCAAATTATTTTTTGACTCCTCAGTTGGGAATCAGCAAAAGCTACTTGGAGAGAGAAAAAATGTTTCAAGGCTTCTATGCGACAGCTTCACAGTTTGTTCTAAGCTATATATTATTCTATAAGTGACACTCTAGGCTCTGGTCCCTACACTACCTTTTACGCAACACACTTCCGCCTGTGTATTATCCTGAAAATGAAAAATGAAAATGAAAATCCGTATTGTCACAAGTAGGCTTCAAATGAAGTTACTGTGAAAAGCCCTGTTCGGGGAAGCTGGTACAGTAATTGAACCGTGCTTCTGGCCTGCCTTGGTCTGCTTTCAAAGCCAGCGATTTAGCCTTGTGCTAAACCAGCCCCTCCTGTATTTAATGCAAGCCAGCTCATGTGTTAATCTGTATGTAAAAACTTCAGCCTAGATTTCATGCAGTCACACACTATAGTCCCCTTATTATCCTTCACATAACATGTTACAATTAGTGTGCTATCCTATATGTCTGTACTGAAGTGAATTGTATTGAAGTGATACCAAAACTTGTGGAGTTAAATGGCGAAACCAGGAATAAAATTACATTTTTCCAGTATCAGCTTTCCTGCATCCATATACTTCACCGAATCCTCCCCTTCCGATTATTCGATGTACACTGAAGTCATTCATCGTTAGCTGCAAAGTAAATGAAATACCATTACTCCTGTGCACTGACTGGCACATACACACTGGCAGGCCATTAAATAGGAGCAATCCCAGCAACAAACATGTTGAGAAAGTGTGCTGTAAATATTTTGCATTTCAGCATTCAGACTCTTTTTTAAGTGACCTTGTTCTTATTCTCTCAGAGAGGGTATAACTGCAAGATATAATCCAAGACAGTGGCTGTTACTACATGGCGAATGCAAAAAAGGAAGTAATGCAAGACAGGATATTACTTCCTATATATTACTTCAAAGAAATGTCAAGGGATAGAAAGTATTACTGCAGGACAGAATGTAGAATAAAAACTGTTATTTCAAGCAAGACATGCAGTGATAATGTGGAAAGCAGAAACCTTACATTATTCAATAAGTGTTTTATATCAGCATATGACGAAATATATCAGCTCCCTGTATACAATTTTGAACGGCAAAAAATTAATTGTTTATTCAGACCAATTGTGATTCTTACCAATTTTCTTCAGATACCTCGGTAGTAAGACCAAGCTCTGACCACTGTCCAATTATAGCATTACTTGAATACACTTCCACTTCTTGCATGCTTCAATAAGTGCAAATATTATAACTACATCTGTGGCTCAATGGGATTAGATTTACTGCCAAACCAGAAAACCTGCCTTAATGTGACTAAAATCAGACTGTGGGTTAGGTGGGTATATCTAATCTGATTCCCTCCCATAGGTTGAGATAGGCATAGGTAATTAAAACAATGCAACAAAAAAATTTCTGAATTTACTTGGTCCTAACTTTGTTACGTTAGCATTTTATTTACTTGTCCCATGGAGGTGGATTCATGGATTTCGATTCATCTGGATCGCATGATAGAGTTCTTTTAATTTGAAGGCAACTAGGTGAGGGAATGCACAGGTCGATTGCCCGTCAGCTGCGAAGAGCAATTTAGTCAACTTCAAGGACCACTTTTCAGCGAACTTCACATCTAAAACAGGCATTTTGAAACAGCTTACCAGCTCTGGGCTGGTACAGCAGCAGCAGCACCCCGCCCCCCTAATCCTGAAGAACGAGGAAGAGATTCTTGCTTCTTTTGGCCTCACAGGATTAATATTTAGCAGTTATTAAACCTTATTCTGACAGATTATATGATCAGAGTTCCCCTGATGAATTCACTTCCCAATAGACTGTTAACCTGTTACTGAAGTCTTATATAATTGGATCCCATTTTACACAATTTCAGGATACAGGTGAGCACCTTAGCTGCCCATGAAAATATGGGTGCAAATCAGGGAGCTTAGGGAAAGTGAAGTGAATCAGTAGATTACTGAGGTTTAACTCAGTTACAATCCGATGTCAACTGGATGAAATTGGTCCCTACTCATACAATTACTTGCTATTGCAATTACTTGAAGCAAATACTTGTGAAGTTTTCAGATTGTAATATTTAGGTTATAACATGCTGCTAAACCTCTGTGCTTGTGTGTGCGGTTAAGTAAAATACATCACCGTGTCTGCGTGGGTTTCGCCCCCACAACCCACAAAAGTGCAGGCTAGGTGGATTGGCCACGATAAATTGCCCCTTAATTGGAAAAAATTAATTGGATACTCTAAATTCATTAAAAAGAAGAAAAAAAAAAGTAAAATACATCATAGAAAATATGTTATTTTGTTCATGAGAGAAGCATAAAGTCCACATATCACAGAATAACTGAAGGATGTTATTATAGAGTGAATCCTTTATACTGTTTATTTTTTGGTGATAACAGTGATAAGCAATATGTATTCTGTTCGAATATAATACTGAGATCAATGTTAGAGGAAATTATTTATGGAGTTAATAATGAGAGGTTCATAAACTACATGGTATAAAGAAACTTGTCCCATGGCATTAAGGTGGACATGTCCCCAGGACCAGATGGGATCTATCCCAGATTACTGAGGGAAGCGAGGGACGAAATAGTTGGGGCCTTAACAGATATCTTTGCAGTATCCTTGAGCACGGGTGAGGTCCCGGAGGACTGGAGAATTGCTAATGTTGTCCCTTTGTTTAAGAAGGGTAGCAGGGATAATCCAGGGAGTTAGAGACCTGTGAGCTTGACGTCAGTGGTAGGCAAACTGTTGGAGAAGATACTGAGGGATAGGATCTATTCACATTTGGAAGAAAATAGACTTATCAGTGATAGGCAGCATGGTTTTGTGCAGGGAAGGTCATGTCTTACAAACCTAATAGAATTCTTTGAGGAAGTGACAAAGTTAATTGATGAGGGAAGGGCTGTAGATGTTATATACATGGACTTCAGTAAAGCATTTGATAAAGTTTCCATGGCAGGTTGATGGCAAAAGTGAAGTCGTATGGGGTTCAGGGTGTACTAGCTAGATGGATAAAGAACTGGTTGGGCAACAGGAGACAGAGAGTAGTGGTGGAAGGGAATGTCTCAAAATGGAGAAAGGTGACTAGTGGTGTTCCACAGGGATCCGTGCTCGGACCACTGTTGTTTGTGATATACATAAATGATCTGGACGAAGGTTAAGTAGTCTGATGAGCAAATTTGCAGATGATACTAAGATTGGTGGACTTGCAGATAGCGAGGCGGACTGTCAGAGAATACAGCAAAATATCGATAGATTGGAGAGTTGGGCAGAGAAATGGCAGATGGAGTTCAATCCAGGCAAATGCGAGGTGATGCATTTTGGAAGATCTAACTCAAGAGCAGACTATATGGTCAAAGGAAGAGTCCTGGGGAAAATTGATGTACAGAGAGATCTGGGAGTTCAGGTCCATTGGACCCTGAGGGTGGCAACGCAGATCGATAGAGTGGTCAAGAAGGTATACAGCATGCTTGCCTTCATCGGACGGGGTACTGAGTACAAGAGTCAGCAGGTCATGTTACAGTTGTATCGGACTTTGGTTAGGCCACATTTGGAATACTGCGTGCAGTTCTGGTCGCCACATTACCAGAAGGATGTGGATGCTTTAGAGAGGGTGCAGAGGAGGTTCACCAGGATGTTGCCTGGTATGGAGGCTGCTAGCTATTAAGAAAGGTTGAGTAGATTAGGATTGTTTTCATTGGAAAGACAGAGGTTGAGGGGAGACCTAATTGAGGTCTACAAAATTATGAGAGGTATGGACAGGGTGGATAGCAACAAGCTTTTTCCAAGAGTGGGGGTGCCAATTACAAGGGGTCACGATTTCAAGGTGAGAGGGGGAAAGTTTAAGGGAGATGTGCGTGGAAAGTTTTTTACGCAGAGGGTGGTGGGTGCCTGGAATGCTTTGCCAGCGGAGGTGGTAGAGGTGGGCACGATAGCATCATTTAAGATGCATCTGGACAGATATATGAACGGGTGGGGAACAGAGAGAAGTAGACCTTGGAAAATAGGCAACAGGTTTAGATAAAGGATCTTGATCGGCGCAGTCTGGGAGGGCCGAAGGGCCTGTTCCTGTGCTGTAATTTTCTTTGTTCTTTTGTTTGTATTTATATGTTTAGGTATATGGAATATATGGGATAATAGAGTGATTTAGTGACCAAACCCAAGATGTTCATGTAAATATCCATACTCTACAACACCAGTGTAACATGTGCTTAAATGTCAAATTTACACAGTTAACGTAACTTGTACCTCTTGTGTCAGAGGGATGTATTTTCAAGCCCGATGAATTGGACATGTAATTTGGGCTAAAGCTTTATGGTACTAAAGAAGTGCTGGCATTGTTAGAGGTGACAATCCATTGAATGAGCCAAGATTTATCTCCACTGGAGTTCTGGGTAGCCAGAACTGGGTAGTTTGTAGCACTGTGGTCTTGATATGCCTTGGGAAGTCACAAGTATTGGGCTCCTATTCCATGATATCCTTGGAACCGTCTAATTGTACTGTGGAATCAAATATGCAGTACATCAATGATTGAGCTACAAGTGCTTGGGCCGTATTGCAAAGTGCTCACTAAAATGGTCAGATCTCTACTCCAGGAATAAAATAATTCAAAGCAGCTCTACTTGGCAAAGGTACATTCCATTCCTGGGAAAAAAGGGCTAATTAACAAGCTCGGAGCAGCCCATTGACAAACACAATAATTCGAGAAGGTTCGAGCAGCCCATTGACAAACAATTCGAGAATGTTTTCAAATGAGCAGACCTAAAATCCTGTTTCTGCACGACAGATGAGTTGTCAAATCTTTTTCCAGAAAAGGCAATTCCACATAATTCATAGAAGTGTTAACGGTTGCCATTCGGTCTGCCATTTCTGTGCTGACTCTCCGAATGAACAATTCACTTACCGCTATTCCCCTGCCATCGCCCCATAAACCTGCACACTTTTCCTTTTTAAATACTCATTCAATTTTCCCTTGAATGTCTTCATTGAACCTGCCTGCATCACAGCATCAGGCAGTGCATTTCAGATTCTGTACACTCATTGCGTCAAAAGGTTCCTTCTCATGTCTCCGTTGCTTCTTTTGCCAATTACCTTTAATCTGTACCAATTTGTTCTTGATCCTTCCACCAATGGGAACAGTTTATCCCCATCTACATTGCCCAGATCCTCATGATTTTGAATGTGAACCTTACAATCAGGAAGTGTTGTTAGGACGGGCATTCTAGGATTTTAACCTGATGACAGTGAAAGAACGGTGATATATTTCTACGTTAGGATGGTGTGTGGTTTGGAGGAGAACCTGAAAGTGGTGGTGTGCCCATATATCTGCAGCTCTTGTCCTTTTAGGTGGTTGAGGTCGCAGGTTTGGAAGGTGCCATCAAAGCAGTCTTGGTGACCTATTGGAGTGCATCTCGTAAATGGTACACACTGCAGCCACTGTTCATCAGTGGTGGAGGGAGTGAATGTTGAAGATGGTGGATTGGGTGCCAATTAAGCAGACTACTTTGTCCAGGATGATGTCGAGCTCCTAGTGTTGTTGGAGCCGCATTCATCCAGGCAACTGGAGTGTATTACATCACACTCTTGACTTGTGCCTTGTAGATGGTGGCGAGGCTTTGGGGGGGTCAGGAGATGATTTATTCACTACAGAATTGCCAGCCTCTGACCTGCTCTTGTAGCCACAGTATTTATATGTCTAGTCCAGTTCAGTGTTGGTCAATGGTAACCCTCAGAATGTTGATAGCGTGGAATTCAGCAATGGTAATGCCATTGAATGTCAATGGCAGACAGCTAGATCCACTCTTGTTGGAAATAGTCATTGCTTGGCACTTGTGTGGCACAAATTATTAGCCAAGCTTGAATATTGTCCAAGTTTTGCTGCATATGGACACATACATCAGTTTCTGATGACTCATAAATGCTGCTGAATATTGTGCAATCATCCACAAACATTCCCACTTCTGACTTTATGATGAGGGGAAATTAATTGAGGAAGCAACTGAAGATGGTTGGATCTATGCCAGGAAAACCCAAGGAACTGTAATATTTGTCTTTTGAGAATATTCTTGTTGAGGATGTGTGAGGTGAGTGGTGATTGAAGCAACAGTCAGGGTGATTGTGAGAATCTAAATTGACAATAAGTTTGATATGGTAATCAGCATAAAAGGACTTCAAACAGGTAATTTAAATGGCTTGTTGTGGTTCAAAGGAGAATATATGAAGTTTTTAAAAGAAAGATGGCAGTAGGTAAATTAAGGATAGGGTGAGTTTACTTTTCTTTTAAATCTTAAAAGGTAAAGCAAAGAAATGAATTTAATTCGTTCTGAAAAACTGCATTTCTAAAGAGACTGGGTGAGACAGTGGATAGATGAAAAACAGAATGTATTTACGGAGATCAGGAAACCTATGTGGGGCATAGGTCTCAGCAGACAGCAGCAACAGCCAGCAATTCAGCAGCGTGAACAAAGCCAGGCCTGTACAACAAACAGCTGTTAAACTCAGAGGACACACCAAGAGGAATTAAAGGTCCTGTGTGGTAGAAGTTACTAGGTTTTTTTTAGATTTTAAAATCTACAAGAAGATAAGGGGAAGGTTAGCTCTGAAGGTAGTTAAATGAAGGTTGTCTGGAACTATTTTAAAATGTTGTTACCGTGTGAATCTACCGCTGTTTTTAAGTGTAATTCTATTTCTTTTGCCTTTCTTTTTTAATAAACATTTACTTTCCCATAAAATCATCACAAGTAGTCGGGGACATCAGGTGAGATTCTCCGCAAATGCGGAGAGTTGTAAAGGCTGCCGTGAAACTGGCCGTGTTTCACGGCAGCCTTCACGCCCGTTCCCGGGACCCGATTATCCCCCCCCCCCCAATCGGGGCTAGGAGCGGGACCCCGGGAATCACCGTCGTTAAGGCCGCGCGCCAAGATGACGCGCGGCCGGCACCAACCTGCGCATGCGCGGGTGACGTCATCACGCCATTCTCCACCGCCGCCCGACAAGATGTGGCGGCTTGATCTTGTCGGGCGGCGGAGGGGAAATAGTGCATCCCTTTTGGACGCAGGCCCGACGATCGGTGGGCACCGATCGCGGGCCTATACCCTCCCGAGCACAACGGTGGTGCTCCCGTCCCAAACAGGCCTCTGGATGCCCCAAATGGGCATCCAGCGCCCGTTTTTACGACGGCAGCAAGCAGGTTTGTTTGCTGCCGTGAAAAAACGGGCGTAAAGGCCCAGCCACTCAGCCCATCGGCCGCGGAGAATCGCCGCTCGCTGTAAAAAACGGCGAGCGGCGATTTGTGACGTGGGTCAGGCGAGGGGGGAGGGGGAATAGCGGGAGGGCGTGAAAAATGTCGGGAGGCCCTCCCGCTATTCTCCCAACCGGCGTGGGCAGCGGAGAATCGCGTCCATTATTTTCCGGACATCAGAACCTCTCTTCGTACAATAGAAATTATAAAAACAAACATGCTGGCATTCGTTTCAAATTTCCCTCTGGTATTTGACCAGCTCAGCATTTACCAGCAGCTGTCCTATCACATCCGGGACACTACCCTGAGAAACTCTTGCAGCGATTTTCTGGTGCTGAAATGATTGACCTCCAACTGGCACAGTGGTATTGTCACTGGATTAATAAACCAGAAACCCAGAATAATGTTCTGGGGTTCAGGTTCAAATCCTGCCACAAAATTAGAATTCAGTAAAAATAAATCTGGAATTAAAAGTTTAATGGTGACCATGAAGCCATTGTCGATTGTCGTAAAAGTCCATCTGGTTCACAAATGTCCTTTCGGGAAGGAAAGCTGCTTTCTTTACCTGGTCTGGCCTACATGTGATTCCAGATCTTAGCTGCCCCCACAAGGGCAATTAGGGAAAGGCAATAAATGCTGGCCCCGCCTGCGATGCCCACATCCCATGAATGAATTAAAAAATAACACAACCACCTTCCTTTGTGTTAGGTATGACTCCAACCAGTGGAGGGATTTCTCCCTGCTTCCCATTGACTTCAGTTTTCTCGGGCTCCATAAATGCAGGCTTGATGTCAAGGGAGGTCACTGTTACGATGTGGGTAAGGGAGGGATGAAAACGTGTGTGCTAAACTGGCTGTTAGCTGTGATTAAAGATTGTCCTTTTGCTCATCTCAGCACTATATCGCCATCAAACTTGATGTACTTCACCAATCATTCCATCGTGGAAGTACATGTATTCCTCTCAAAAGAAAAAATTAGCATGACCTCCTTGCAGTTGATTTTGAGGTGGATCAACTATGCTTGAATAATAATTGGCTTGCGAGATCCATGCATATAGCTGTGTTTGCTGAGCATCAAGGTTCTGCAACATTACAGGTACAATTCTAATGATTTTCTAGAATTATTTCCTGGCTGCTCTTTCTCCAGATAAGTGACTGGAAAATGTCACAACCTTGAGCATCAAAGGCAATGCATATTCCTTTATAAGTGGTGTTCCCTGCTTCATTTCCAAAATTCACCAAGTACACATAATCAAAATAGGCCTCAAAATGACACAACAATTGACCACATACTTGTGAAAGGCTTGACATGTTCTTTATTGTCAAATGTTGCCAGGAAAGTATTGACTATTTCTTTATCAAGAGCTCTTAGCTGTCATGCCATCAAATTTGAATGCTGTGGTACAAGTGACAGTACCAAGCTACAAGTGACAGTGCCGAGCAACAAAGAGAATTTTATTGCTCACCCCAAGTTACACTTGAGCAGGTGGTGTTGGGTCTTCATCTTGAACTATTAGGCCACATAAACCTAGGACCAGGCTTATGTGGCTGCCAAGGGTATGAACTGATAGGCATATCACGTGACCATTGACCATCCAATCTCTGCATCAAAAATCATAAACAAGCTGAAGGCAGTCTTTGGATGTGTATCGTGAAAGGAACTGGAGCTGTTAGGTGAATGGAAAAAGGCTCTAAATAAAATTGAAAGCTCTTCTCAGCATTCAAGAGCTACTGTGAAAGTAGATTATGATTCAATGTTTTGTTAGGCTAAGAGGATCATTAGGGAGATGAAACGGGATCAGTGGATTTCATTCACCTGCAAGGCTGGGCAATTACACAGAAATTATCCAAAATTATTTTTCAATTGGATAAAGCTGTCTTTATTTATGGTTTAAAGGGTCCCTTTGGGCTAATCAATGGCATACAAGTCCAGTAATTATGAAACAAAAATCTGTAAAGTCACCCTCTGAGTCTGGAATGAGCATTATTACATGGCATCCATTAAGTGGGATGTAGTAAAGGTTCATCTGCTAGAGGTTAAAATGTCAGTGCAGTGTGTTGTGTAGGCTAAAAGTCTTAATAAACACTTAGAAGACGCCACAATATTCATCAGACACAGACATGATCTCACATTTTATGGGGAGTTTTGCTGCTAGGAGTTCCTGGTATCTATTATGCCAAGCAGGAACATACAAATTAGGAGCAGAAGTAGGTCACTTAGCCCTTCGAATCTGCTCGACCATTCAATAAGATCCTGGTGATTTGATTTTAACTTCAACTCCACATTCCTGCCAACCCTTGATAACCTTTCATCCCCTTGCTTATCAAGAATCTATCTACCTCTGCTTTAAAATATTCAAAAATTCTGCCTCCTCGCCTTTTGAGGATGAGTACTAAAGACCCATGGCCCTCAGAGAAAAAAACATTTCCTCATCTGTTTTAAATGGGGGATCCTTTTTTTTTTAAAAACAGACAATTTTATTGAGGTATTTTTTGACACTGTAAACAGTAACAATATACATTAGTGTGCAAATACCAATTACAAAAACCATAGTGCAAATAACAGTTCCTCTCTCGCAAATAGACCCGCCTATTCTTCCCCCCTACTGTATACTATTCTACCCCCCCCCTTCACGCTGACGATTAGTTCCCCGCGAAGAAGTCGATGAATGGTTGCCACCTCCGGGCGAACCCCGATAGTGATCCTCGCAAGGCGAACTTGATTTTTTTCTAAGCCGAGAAAGCTTGCCATGTCCGACAGCCATACTTCGGTCTTTGGGGGCTTTGAGTCCCTCCAGGCCAATAGTATTTGTTGCCGGGCTATCAGGGAAGCAAAGGCCACAACGTCGGCCTCTATCCCCTCCTGGACTCCTGGGTCCTCCGACACCCCAAAAATCGCCACCTCTGAACTCATCGCCACCCTTGTTTTCAGTACCCGGGATATGACGTCCGCAAATCCCTGCCAGTATCCCCTGAATTTTGGACACGCCCAGAACATGTGGACATGGTTCGCTAGTCCTTCCCCACATCTAGCACACTTGTCCTCCAGCCCAAAGAATTTGCTCATCCGGGCCACCGTCACGTGGGCCCGGTGAACTACCTTGAACTGAATCAGGCCGAGCCTGGCACATGTTGCGGTTGCATTTACCCTCCTCAGAGCGTCTGCGCATATGCCTCCCTCCAACTCCCCACCAAGCTCCTCCTCCTACTTGAGTTTCAGTTCCTCGGTCCCCGTGTCCTCTGCTCCCATAAAGTCCTTATAAATATCCGAGACTCTCCACTCTCCTACCTCACCCCTGGAAATTACCCTGTCCTGGATCCCCCTTGGTGAAAGGCGTGGAAAGGACGGGACCTGTCTACGTACGAAATCCCGCACCTGCAAGTACCGAAAATCATTCCCCTCGCCAGCCCGAACTTCTCCTCCAGTGCCCTCATGTTCGCGAAGCTCCCTTCCAGGAACAAGTCGGCCATCCTTCCCACCCCCGTCCTCCGCCACATTCGAAACCCGCCATCCATCTTCCCCAGGACAAATTGGTGGTTGTCACATATTGGGGACCAGACCGACGCTCCCACTTCCCCGCATGCTTCCTCCATTGGCCCCAAATTCCCAGATGGGTGCCATTACTATAGGGCTGGTGGAGTACCTGGCCGGCGGGAGCGGCAGAGGAGCCGTGACCAGGGCTGCCAAGCTGGTGCCCCTGCATGAAGCAGCCTCCACCCGCTCAGGGATCCCTTATTTTTAAGCAGTGACCTTTAGTTCTAGATTCTGCCCCACAATAGGAAACATCCTCTCCACATCCGCCCTGTCAAGACCCCTCAGGATTTTATGTTTTACCTTTTACTCTTCTAACAAATCCAATACATATAATGAATTACTTTGATGTATAGTCACTGATGATATAAATACAAACATATCAACCATTTTATGCACAATAGGATCCTGCAAGAGGAAATTAGATAAATAATCTTTTAATCTGTTCTTGATAGTGCTGCTTCAGGAGGAATTCTGATCGGGACTCCCTGCTCTTCTCATGGTGTCAGGAAGTCTTTAATATCCAAATTAACAATCAGATGAAGACTTGGTTTAGCATGTTGTCTGAAGGATGGACAGCACAAAACTGTATATCCCTAGATTTTATACTGGACAGCAAGGTATCACTGCCACTAATTCACAAGTCAAACCCTCAGAGTTGCAGGTAATGAACCCTATGAAACAACTTGCACACCACATTTTAATGATACTACAAATGGATCAAAAGTAAACAGTGTACTCACATGGATGTTTAGTTCTACATTCTTCCACTGGCAGAACCTAGTGAACCTGTCACTGCAAAAGAAATCAAAAATGAGAACTGGGGTGAAGTCCCTGGATCACAGCTGTTGAACTTGAGATGTGGAGGCAACAAAACTATAAAGGACTGTTGCAGCTCAGATCAAAGATGATTTCAATTTTATCCCCTTCTCTTATGGACACTGACACTTGCTAGAGAACAATTCCACATGAGTATCAAACTTCTCTGTTTATTTGTCAGAAACAACATTCTTCATGTATGAACTACACAGTGAATGGCACCCATGGAGGGCATTCTCACCAAGCTCAATACTTTTCTTCTCTGATGCCAATACACGTAATGTCCAGCAGGGTTTCCCAATTGCAATCAGGAACCAGAACTCTTGAGTTTTTTTCAACTGTACTTGTTTAGTGGCATTGAAGGTGACTGTAACACAACGGCTGCCCCGACTGATATCAGGTCACTGACCACAGAGTGGAAATCAAACATATAACCATCTTTGTCTTTTACATCTAAAGCAGACAGGCAAGAGCTTTCACTCAAAATCAATTCAAGCAGTTAGCGAGACAACATTGCTCAAGCAGTCAAGCATTGGAAGCAGAGATCTGGCAAATTGCCTTGAATCTAATACCATCAGATTTGTATGTGTTATACATAATTTCTCAGCTTTTTTTTTAAATCACTATCCTTTCTTTCCTTATGTAAAAAACTCAAATTGGACTACTTAAAACATCATTCTCTGCTACTTCCCTCATGTGAACCTGGGCAATAACTGACAGTAGATAACAGCAGTCATATCTCATCCTCACACTCTTAAACCATTATAAATGGAAATCATTTGTGCATACCTCTCCATAAGCAGCACTCATACAGCACCTACACTGTTATAACCAGGAATCACACAGCACGTACACTGACATGAACAGCACTGGTACAGCATGGACACAATACCTCCCCGTTATAGCACAGCACATACCTTGATAAACAGCAGTAGCACAGCACGTACTATGTTATAAACAGTTCTTACACAGTGCATACTCAGTTACGAGTAGTTGCTCAGCATGTACTGTTATAAGGAGCAGTTGCACAGCATATACTCTTTTCTAAACAGCATTTGCATAGGATATAGCTTTTCATAAACAGCATTCATACAGGTGTATTTTTCCAGAAACAACATTCATAAAGCAAGTGACATTTCATCAGTGACATTTGGACAGTGCACAACTCTCCATAAACAGCATTCACACAGCATGTGCATTTCCATAAACAATATTTGCACAGCACATAACTCTCCCTAAACAGCAGTTGCACAGCACATAGCCTCCATAAACACCATGCGCCCAGCAACTAGCTCTGTAAGGACCAGTACACTTGAACTGAACCTACCTCTCTATAAATTTCTGAAAAATTTTTCCCCGTAGGCTGTCACAGATCTCTTCTATGTATGGCTGGTAGAAAGAAATGACAATTAAAAATTGATAATGAACAGGTTGCTGAAGCTGGAACGTCCACAGACTGTACTCATGTGGCAGGAGGTGGCTGTGTATTTGTGAAAGCTTCATAACGAACCACACTACACTTTAATAAAGAAACCTGGAAGTTGGGAACTCCAGCCATGTCCCTTTGCTTAGCAACAGATCTTTATATACTTGGTGGACACTGAACAGCAATTAAAAGCAAAAATGGATGCATAGTGCTTTAAAACACAGTAGAGAAGTGTGAGTTTGGACTGGAAGTTCTGCCAGCTGTGGGATGTGAGGGTATGGGTGGGAAGGAAAGAACAGTGCTGCCTGGATACCATGCACTGCACTACAAGGTGTAAAAGAGCAATCTGGGGAAAAGTTTACTCATAGCTGCTGTCTTGAACTGGGTATTTTCCAGAAACTGATCCCATCTTTCAAGCCTTTTGGATAGTGAATGGTGCATGGCATGAGAGAAAGAAAAAGATAACAAAACATACAAAAACTGGAAGTGAGAAAGCACTGACATAAATACGAACTAAACAAGGGTTGTAGACCATTTATACAGGACTGCTTTTGCTATTCACAGGACTGCTGTAACACTATAAGAATGTATGCATTATAAAAATATAGTAAGTTTTAGGAACAGGAGTAGGCTCAGAAAATGCATCCCTATTTGATCAAATGTGACTGATTTGACTTTTGATATTTGTTAGCAAATAACAATTGTTTTTTCTGTCTTCACTTGCCCTATGAACACAATACTGACCCTGCCAGATATTACTGCGTGCAATCCTCACCAAGGAAACATAGGAAGAAGAATATGCCAATTAGCCCCTTGAATCGGTTTCACCATTCATTAAGTTCTTAAGGATCTGTGCATGAAAATCCATTTGACCCCCTTTGATCCAGGTCTCTGGGTACATTTACCTAACAAAACGCTACTGGCCTTAGTCTTAAAATTCCAATTTACTCAAAGTCTTAAATTCAAGATTTCCTTAACGTTTGGTGCGAAAAGCTGCTGCAACAAAAACATAAAATACTGGACAATCTCAGCAGGTTAGACAGCATCTGTGGAGAGAGAAGGGAGCTAACGTTTCTAGTCTGGATGACTCTTTGTCAAACCTAGAGAGAATTGGAAATGGGGTCAGATTTATACTGGTAGTGGGGAGGGGAGTGGAGCAATGGGGCTGGATACGGGGTCAGCTATAGGTGGAAAGAGATAAAGATGTTGAGGACAGAAGATAAAAGGAATGGGGGTGATAGTGGCACATACAGAGATTAGGGGGCAACAGAAAGCTACTAAAAAAGCTATAAAGAAGAGTAAAATAGATGATGAGAGTAAACTTGCTCAGAATATGAAAACAGATAGTAAAAGTTTCTACAAATATATAAAATAAAAAAAAGTGGCTGAGGTAAATATTGGTCATTTAGAGGATGGGAAGGGAGATTTAATAATGGGAGATGAGGAAATGGCTGAGTAACTGAACAGGTGTTTTGGGTCGGTCTTCACAGTGGAAGACACAAATAACATGCCAGTGACTGATGGAAATTAGGTTATGGCAAGTGAGGACCTTGAGAGGATTGTTATCACTAAGGAGGTAGTGATGGGCAAGCTAATGTGGCTAAAGGTAGACAGGTCTCCTGGCCCTGATGGAATGCATCCCAGAGTGCTAAAAGAGATGGCTAGGGAAACTGCAAATGCACTACTGATAATTTACCAAAATTCACTAGACTCTGTGGTGGTCCTGGCAGATTGGAAATTAGCAAACGTGACACCACTGTTTAAAAAAGGAGGCAGGCAGAAAGCGGGTAATTATAGGCCAGCTAGCTTAACTTCGGTAGTAGGGAAGATGCTGGAATCTATCATCAAGGAAGAAATAGCGAGGCATCTGGATGGAAATTGTCCCATTAGGCAGGCGCAGCATGGGTTCATAAAGGGTAGGTCGTGCCTAACTATTTTAGTGGAATTTTTTGAGTGCGGTAGATAATGGGGAGCCAATGGATGTGGTATATCTGGATTTCCAGAAAGCATTTGACAACGTGCCACACAAAAGGTTGCTGCATAAGATAAAGATGCATGGCATTAAGGCTAATGTAATAGCATGGATAGAGATTGGTTAATTAATAGAAAGCAAAGAGTGGAGATTAATGGGTGTTTCACTGGTTGGCAATCAGTAGCTAGTGGTGTCCCTCAGGGATCAGTGTTGGGCCCACAATTGTTCACAATTTACATAGATGATTTGGAGTTGGGGACCAAGGGCAATGTGTCCAAGTTTGCAGACGACACTAAGATGAGTGGTAAAGCAAAAAGTGCAGAGGATACCAGAAGTCTCTAGAGGGATTTGGATAGGTTAAGTGAATGGGCTGGGGTCTGGCAGATGGCATACAATGTTGACAAATGTGAGGTTATCCATTTTGGTAGGAATAACAGCAAAAGAGATTATTATTTAAATGATAAAATATTAAAACATGCTGCTGTGCAGAGAGACCTGGGTGTGTTAGTGCACGAGTCGCAAAAAGTCAGTTTACAGGTGCAACAGGTGATTAAGAAGGCAAATGGAATTTAGTTCTTCATTGCTGGAGGGATGGAGTTTAAGACCAGGAAGGTTTTGCTGCAATTGTACAAGGTGTTAGTGAGGCCACACCTGGAGTATTGTGTTCAGTTTTGGTCTCCTTACCTGAGAAAGGATGTACTGGCGCTGGAGGATGTGCAGAGGAGATTCACTAGGTTAATCCCAGAGCTGAAGGGGTTGAATTACGAGGAGAGGTTGAGTAGACTGGGTCTGTACTCGTTGGAATTTAGAAGGATGAGGGGGGATCTTATAGAAACACATAAAATTATGAAGGGAATAGATAGGATAGTTGCGGGCAGGTTATTTCCACTGGCGGGTGAAAGCAGAACTAGGAGGCATAGCCTTAAAATAAAGGGAAGTAGATTTGGGACAGAGCTTAGGAGGAACTTCTTCACCCAAAGGGTTCAGAATCTATGGAATTCCTTGCCCAGTGAAGCAGTTCAGGCGCCTTCATTAAATGTTTTTAAGATAAAGATAGATTGTTTTTCGAAGAATAAAGGGATTAAGGGTTATGGTGTTTGGGCCAGAAAGTGGAGCTGAGTCCACAAAAGATCAGCCATGATCTCACTGAATGGCGGAGCAGGCTCTCGGGGCCAGATGGCCTACTCCTGCTCCTAGTTCTTATGTTCTTATGTATTAAAATGTGTGAATGGCAGAACAAAGGTGAGCAGTGTGCAAATAGCAACTGGGAATTGTTGGCCCAAGTGGAGTTGGGGGAAGGGATGGGGAACAATGGTGAGGGAAGAACAGATCACTGGAAGAAATAAAAATAAAAATAAATTGATAGAAATAGAAATGGGGTAAAGGTGGTGAAGAGAGTTCAATGTCAAGTCAGAAAGGCTGTAACGTGCCTAATCAGAACGTGAGGTGTTGTTCCTCCAGTTTGCGTTGGGCTTCACTGGAAACACTGCACAGGCCAAGGGTGGACATGTGGACACGAGAGCAGAATGGTGATTTGAAATGGTAAGCGACAGGAAGGTCTGAGTCCTGCTTGTGAACGGAACAGAGGTGTTTTGCAAAACGGTCACCCAGTCTGCGTTTAGTCTCTCCAACGTAGAGTATACCGCACTGGGAGCAGCGAATGCAATAGACCAGATTTGGGGAGGTGCACATGAAGCGCTGACTCACTTGAAAAGAGTGTCAGGGACTGAGATGGTGAGCAGGGAGGAGGTAAAGGGGCAGGCGTTACACCTTCTGCGAATGCATGGGAAGGTGCCGTGGGAAGAGGGTGAGATGTTGGGGGTGATGGAGGAGTAGACCAGGATATCCCAGAGGGAATGGTCCCTGAGGAATGCTGACAGGGGAAGTGAGTGGAAATTTGTTTGGTGGTGGAATCATGCTGGAGTTGGCGAACTGGCGGAGGATAATTTTTTGATGAGGTGAAAAGTGAGGACATAGGGGCACTCTATCCTGGTTCTGGGAGGGAGGAAAGGGGTTGAGGGCAGAGGTGTGGGAGATGGGGTCGGACATGGTTCAGAGCCCTGTCGACCACAATGAGTGGGATACCATGATTAAGGAAGAATGAAGATATGTCAGCAGCAGTTTTGGAAACTGGCACCATCAGAACAGATGCGACGGAGGCGAAGGAACTGAGAGAATGGGGTGGAGCCCTCAGAGGACGGGTTGTGAAGAGCTACATCACGGTGGCGCAGTGGTTAGCATTGCTGCCTCACGGCACCGAGGTCCCAGGTTCGATCCCGGCTCTAGGTCACTGTCCGTGTTGAGTTTGCATGGGTTTCGCCCCCACAACCCAAAGATGTGTAGGGTAGGTGGATTAGCCACGCTAAATTGCCCCTTAATTGGATAAAATGAATTGGGTACACTAAATTTATATTTTAAAAAAGAGGTAGCTGACTTCCGGTGGCAGCGATGACCGAGTGAGCCGCACATTTGGCGGGCTCTCACTCCGGCGGGCGTTTAGGGGCTGATTCCCTGCGATAGCGGGACCACGGAACTGAAGGAAGGCGGCAGTGAAAGTGCTGAGGAGCGGGCTGCGGCACATGGAACAGCGGGAGTCCAGGAGGCAGAAGAAGAGAGAGAAAAAGGGACAAAGACAAGGAGCTGAAGAAACTTACCTGGAACCTAAGATGGCGGACACACGGACCCCGGACTCAGCAATCCAGCAGGTGCTGGATAACATGTTCCAGGTAATTAAATCCAGTTTTGAAGCGCTGAAGCGGGACAGCTTGGACCCACTCCTGAAGGCAGTGGATCAGCTGAACCAGAGGCTGGATGCGCAAGATGTTAAAGATAAGGAGCTGGGAGAGGCGGTGGAGGAGCAGGCGGATGCGCAGACGGTTGCGGCGCTAGAAATTGATGGGCTGAAGGAGTGGCAGAGAAGACTGCTAGACAGAGTGGAGGAGCTGGAGAATAGAATCCGCAGGAACAACCTGAGGATGGTCGGCCTCCCGGAGGGGGCTGAGAGAGCTGATGCCGCAGCGTTTGTAGCAGACCTGCTGAAGCAGCTGATGGGGGTCGAAGCCTTTCCGCGACCGCTGGAGCTGGAGGGGGCATACAGAGTGCAGGGGAGGCAGGGGCAGCCGGGCGGACCACCCCCCCCCCCCCCCCCCCCCCCCGCCCGATGGTGATTAGGTTCCACAGGTTCGTGGACAAGGAACGGGTGCTGCGGTGGGCAAAGAGCACCAGGAGCAGCGCGTGGAACAACAGTGTCCTCCGCATTTACCAGGACCTGAGCCAGGAGGTGGCTCGGCGGCGAGCAGCCTTTAAGCAGGTCAAGGAGGTGCTGTTCAAGGAGCACATGAAGTTTGGTCTGCTGTTCATCGGTTCGTCTATGGGTCACGCACCAGGGTCAACACCACTACTTCTCCGAGCCTGAAGAAGCGATGGACTTTGCGAGGGATCAGGGGCTGGTCCCGAAAAGAGGCACAACGGGTGCGAATCCGGGCCCGAGGACTACCGTATGAGGGACGCCGAATGGGCCTGGACTGCTGTTCAACGGTTTGCTGGGTCAAAGGTGCCAAACGGAACATTTGGGACTCTTTCCTTTGTTCATGGACACTGGTTTGTTTTTTGTTTTTTTTCTCTTATGTTTTTGTTTATTCCTCTTTTTTCTGTTTTCTCCTTTTCGGGCGGATTTTTACTTTTTGTGCGGCTCGCGGAAGACACTGGAGCCAGCACGGTAACGAAGGGGGGCCGGTCAGCAAGGGGGGGGCCAAGGACGTGGGTTGGGGGGTTTTTGTTTTGTTGATGTCCATGCCTTCCTGTGCCAGTGAGTTTGCTCCAGTGGGTTGGAGAGGGGGATGGGGCACCGGGGAGGAGGACGGGGAAACAATGGGAATGAGACAGGAGGGCGCCGGAGTGATGAGTCACCGGGCTAGCAGATTGGCTAGTTAAGGGAGTCAGGTTGGGGGGGGGATAACAGCCAGTGGATGGCAGGGGTGGGGGTATCGGGGGATGTTGTTGGGGGGGGGGGGGGGGGGGGGTTGTTCTGCTGACGTGGGAGGGACTTGAAATAGGCACTGGAAAGGAGGTCGAGGGTGGAGGCAGCTATAGGGCGGGCCAGGAAGGGCGCGACGCACGGGTCAGGGGCCGGCCCGAGAAAGGCTATGGCTGACCGGCGGGGTGGGGGGGGTGGGATGTGCCCCCCGACCAGGCTGATCACCTGGAACGTCAGGGGACTGAATGGGCCGGTTAAGAGGGCGCGGGTGTTCACGCACTTGGGGGTTCTGAGGGCGGACGTAATTATGTTGCAGGAGACACATCTGAAAGTGTCTGACCAGACCAGGCTAAGGAAGGGCTGGTTTAGCCAGGTCTTCCACTCGGACTTGGACTCGAAGTCCAGGGGGGTGGCAATCATGATCAACAAGCGGGTGCAATTTGAGGCGGAGGGCATAGCCGCAGACAGGGGGGGCAGATACCTGATGGTACGTGGCAGACTGGAGGGGAGAAGAGTGGTGCTGGTGAATATATATGACCCGAACTGGGATGACGTGGACTTCATTAAAAGAGTGCTGGGGAAGATCCCGGACCTGGACTCTTGCAGGCTAATAATGGGAGGGGACTTTAACATGGTCCTTGACCCGACTTTGGATCGGTCGTGTCCCAGAACGGGTAGACTCCCAGCAATGGCAAGGGAGCTGAAAGGGTTTATGGAGCAAATGGGGGCAGTGGACCCCTGGAGATATTGACAGCCGACAGGAAGGGGCTACTCGTTTTACTCGCATGTCCATAAAGTATATTCTAGGATAGATTTCTTTGTACTAAGCAGGGACTGTATGGGGGAGGTAAAGAACACGGAATATTCGGCAATTACTATCTCAGACCATGCCCTGCACTGGGTAGACCTGCAGATCGGGGGGGCGAACTACCAACGCCTGCAATGGAGGCTAGACGCGGGATTGCTGTCGGAGGAGGGGATCTGTGAGAGGCTTCGGAGGTGTATGCAAAATTACTTGCAGGTGAATGACACGGGCGACCCAGTGGGAGGCGCTAAAGGCAGTAGTGCGGGGGGAGCTGATTTAAATTGGGGCCCACAGAGCCAAGGCAGGCAGGGCAGAGATGGATAGATTGGTCAGGGAAATGGGTCGGATAGATGAAGAGCACGCGGAGTCCCCGGGGGAGGTTTTACTCAAGGAGAGGCAGAGACTACAGGCGGAACTGGGGGCACTATCCACGAGCAGGGCCGTGGAACAGCTTAGGAAGGCGAGGGGCGTGGTGTACGAGCATGGGGAAAAGGCTAGCAGACTGTTAGCGCAGCAACTCAGGAAGAGGGAGGCGGCCAGGGTAATAATTAGAGTGATGAATGGGGAGGGGCGCAAAGTGGAGGACCCGGCAGGATTGAATAAGGTATTCCGGGACTTCTATCGCAAGCTGTATACTTCGGAGCCGCTGGAAGAACCGGAGGAGATGAAAAGGTTTCTGGACGGGTGAACATTCCCAACAGTAGGTGGGGGCGAGTGGATGAGCTGGGGGCCCCGATTAGAGTGGAGGAGGTATTGGGGGGCCTAAAGGCCATGCAGTCGGGGAAGTCCCCGAGGCCGGATGGATACCCAGTAGAGTTCTATAGGAAGTTCTCTGAGTTAGTGGGCCCGGTCTTGGCGAGGGTTTTCAATGAGAAAAGGGACAGAGGGACCCTGCCGCCGACAATGTCGCAAGCCACTATATCACTGATATTGAAGCGGGGTAAAGACCCGGAGGCGTGCGGGTCCTACAGGCCAATCTCCCTGATTAATGTTGACGCCAAGCTCCTGGCAAAGGCACTGGTGGTTAGAATGGAGGACTGCGTACCGGAGGTGATTGGGGAGGACCAAACTGGGTTCGTGAAAGGTAGGCAGCTGGCGGCCAACCTGAGAAGATTACTTAATGTGACAATGATGCCCCCGGCGGGCAGGGAGGTGGAGGTAGTGGTGGCGATGGACGCCGAGAAGGCCTTTGACCGGGTGGAGTGGGACTATCTATGGGAGGTGCTTGGACGGTTTTGGTTCGGGGAGGGACTGGTGAATTGGATCAAATTATTATATCAGGCCCCAAAGGCCAGCGTCAGGACTAACAGAGAAGTGTCAGAGTACTTTAGGCTGTACCGAGGGACCAGACAGGGCTGCCCGCTCTCCCCGCTGCTGTTTGCGTTGGCCATAGAGCCGCTGGCGATTGCGCTGAGAGCCGCAGAGGGATGGAAGGGGATGGTGAGGGGCGGGGTAGAACAGTGGGTCTCTCTTTATGCGGACGACCTGCTCCTGTACGTGTCGGACCCAGTGGCCGGGATGGGAAGTATACTGGGAATGTTGAGGAAGTTCGGCCAGTTTTCAGGATACAAATTAAATACGGCCAAGAGTGAAATGTTTGTGGTCCAGGCAAGGGGCCAGGAGAACAGATTGAGGGGGCTACCGTTTAGGCTGGTTGAGGAAAATTTCCGGTACTTGGGAATCCAGGTGGCGCGAGACTGGGGCAGGCTGCACAAGTTAAATTTGGCAGGGGTGGTGGAGAAAATGAAGGGAGAGTTTCGGAGATGGGATGCACTCCCGCTGTCGCTGGCAGGGAGAGTGCAGACTGTAAAGATGACAATCCTCCCTAGATTTCTGTTTGTTTTTCAGTGCCTCCCGATCTTTGTCCCACAGTCCTTCTTCAAAAGAGTTAACAGGAAGATCATGAGCTTTGTCTGGGCGGGAAAATCCCCGCGGGTGAAGGCGGCGATGCAGGAGAGGAACCGCAGTGAGGGAGGGCTGGCTTTGCCGAGTCTGATTAATTATTACTAGACGGCCAACATCGCTATGATAAGGAAGTGGATGGTGGGTACGGGGTCTATCTGGGAGCAGGTGGAGGCGGCTTCGTGCAGGGGCTCCAGCTTGGCAGCCCTGGTCACGGCTCCTCTACCGCTGCCGCCGGCCAGGTACTCCACCAGCCCGGTAGTGGTGGCGACCCTGCGGATATGGGGCCAGTGGAGGAGGCATGTAGGGGAGATGGGGGCGTCGGTTTGGGCGCCAATCTGCGACAACCATCGGTTTGCCCCCGGGAGTATGGATGGGGGGTTTCGGGCATGGCGGCGAGCGGGGGTGGGAAGGGTGGGCGATATGTTTCTGGAAGGGAGCTTTGCGAGTTTGAGGAGCTTGGAGGAGAAATTTGGTCTGGTAAGGGGAAATGATTTTAGGTACCTACAGTTGCGGGACTTTGTCCGTAGACAGGTCCCATCCTTCCCACGCCTCCCACCAATGGGCAGAGGGCAGCAGAGCAGAGCTACTGATCAGCTGTTCGGGGGAAATTTGCATACGTGCAGTGCGGTCAGCCTAATTTGAAGGTGTACCTGCGAAGGAGACCCGAGGAGTTTGAGTGAAGGAAAGCATCCAGCAGAGCAGAGCTACTGATCAGCTGTTCGGGGGAAATTTGCATACGTGCAGTGCGGTCAGCCTAATTTGAAGGTGTACCTGCGAAGGAGACCTGAGGAGTTTGAGTGAAGGCAAGCATCCAGCAGAGGCTGCAGAGCAGAGCTACTAATCAGCTGTTCGGGGGAAATTTGCATACGTGCAGTGCGGTCAGCCTAATTTGAAGGTGTACCTGCGAAGGAGACCCGAGGAGTTTGAGTGAAGGCAAGCATCCAGCAGAGGGCAGCAGAGCAGAGCTACTGATCAGCTGTTCAGGGGAAATTTGCATCCGTGCAGTGCGTTCAGCCTAATTTGAAGGTGTACCTGCGAAGCAGACCCGAGGAGTTTGAGTGAAGGCGAGCATCCAGCAGAGGACAGCAGAGCAGAGCTACTGATCAGCTGTTCGGGGGGAAATTTGCATACGTGCAGTGCGGTCAGCCTAATTTGAAGGTGGTTTGTGGAGGGACAGGCCAACAAGAGGCAAGGCCACATTGGATTTGGTTTTGGGTAATGAACCAGGCCAGGTGTTAGGTCTGGAGGTAGGTGAGCACTTTGGAGACAGTGACCACAATTCGGTGACCTTTACATTAGTGATGGAAAGGGATAAGTATACCCCGCAGGGCAAGAGTTATAGCTGGGGGAAGGGCAATTATGATGCCATTAGACAGGACTTAGGATGTGTAGGTTGGAGAAGTAGGCTGCAAGGGTTGGGCACACTGGATATGTGGAGCTTGTTCAAGGAACAGCTATTGCGTGTTCTTGATAAGTACGTACCAGTCAGGCAGGGAGGAAGGGGTCGAGTGAGGGAACCGCGGTTTACCAAAGAAGTGGAATCTCTTGTTAAGAGGAAGAAGGAGGCCTATGTGAAGATGAGGCGTGAAGTTTCAGTTAGGGCGCTTGATAGTTACAAGGAAGCGAGGAAGGATCTAAAGAGAGAGCTAAGACGAGCAAGGAGGGGACATGAGAAGTCTTTGGCAGGTAGGATCAAGGAAAACCCAAAAGCTTTCTATAGGTATGTCAGGAATAAAAGAATGACTAGGGTAAGAGTAGGGCCAGTCAAGGACAGTGGTGGGAAGTTATGTGTGGAGGCTGAGGAGATAAGCGAGATACTAAATGAATACTTTTCGTCAGTATTCACTCAGGAAAAAGATAATGTTGTGGAGGAGAATGCTGAGACCCAGGCTATTAGAATAGATGGCATTGAGGTGCATGGGGAAGAAGTGTTGGCAATTCTGGACAAGGTGAAAATAGGTAAGTCCCCAGGGCCTGATGGGATTTATCCTAGGATTATCTTGGAAGCCAGGGAACAGATTGCTGAGCCTTTGGCTTTGATTTTTATGTCAGCATTGGCTACAGGAATAGTGCCAGAGGACTGGAGGATAGCAAATGTGGTCCCGTTGTTCAAGAAGGGGAGTAGAGATAACCCCGGTAACTATAGGCTGGTGAGCCTCACGTCTGTTGTGGGTAAAGTCTTGGAGAGGATTATAAGAGATACGATATATAATAATCTAGATAGGAATAATATGATTAGGGATAGTCAGCATGGTTTTGTGAAGGGTAGGTCATGCCTCACAAACCTTATTGAGTTCTTTGAGAAGGTGACTGAACAGGTAGACGAGGGTAGAGCAGTTGATGTGGTGTATATGGATTTCAGTAAAGCGTTTGATAAGGTTCCCCACGGTCGGCTATTGCAGAAAATACGGAGGATGGGGATTGAGGGTGATTTAGAGATGGGGATCAGAAATTGGCTAGTTGAAAGAAGACAGAGGGTGGTGGTTGATGGCAAATGTTCAGAATGGAGTTCAGTTACGAGTGGCGTACCACAAGGATCTGTTCTGGGGCCGTTGCTGTTTGTCATTTTTATAAATGACCTAGAGGAGGGCACAGAAGGTTGGGTGAGTAAATTTGCAGACGACACTAAAGTCGGTTGAGTTGTAGACAGTGTGGAAGGATGTTGCAGGTTACAGAGGGACATAGATAAGCTGCAGAGCTGGGCTGAGAGGTGGCAAATGGAGTTTAATGTAGAGAAGTGTGAGGTGATTCACCTTAGAAAGAATAACAGGAATGCGGAATATTTGGCTAATGGTAAAATTCTTGGTAGTGTGGATGAGCAGAGGGATCTCGGTGTTCATGTACATAGATCCCTGAAAGTTGCCATCCAGGTTGATAGGGTTGTGAAGAAGGCCTATGGTGTGATGGCCTTTATTGGTAGAGGGATTGAGTTCCGAAGCCATGAGGTCATGTTGCAGTTGTACAAAACTCTAGTACGGCCGCATTTGGAGTATTGCGTACAGTTCTGGTCGCCTCATTATAGGAAGGACGTGGAAGCTTTGGAACGGGTGCAGAGGAGATTTACCAGGATGTTGCCTGGTATGGAGGGAAAATCTTATGAGGAAAGGCTGGTGGACTTGAGGTTGTTTTCGTTAGAGAGAAGAAGGTTAAGAGGTGACTTAATAGAGGCATACAAAATGATCAGAGGGTTAGATAGGGTAGACAGTGAGAGCCTTCTCCCGCGGATGGAGGTGGCTAGCACGAGGGGACATAGCCTTAAATTGAGGGGTAATAGATATAGGACAGAGGTCAGAGGTAGGTTTTTTATGCAAAGAGTGGTGAGGCCGTGGAATGCCCTACCTGCAACAGTAGTGAACTCGCCAACATTGAGGGCATTTAAAAGTTTATTGGATAAGCATATGGATGATAATGGCATAGTGTAGGTTAGATGGCCTTTAGTTTTTGACTTCCCATGTCGGTGCAACATTGAGGGCCGAAGGGCCTGTACTGCGCTGTATCGTTCTATGTTCTATGTTCTAATGGGGATCCAAGACAGAATAGTCTCTAGGGGGGGGGGGGGGAGAAGGGGAGGATAGAGTCTCTGATATTTATAAGGTGCTCATGAGGGAGGAAGGGTCCCAGACGGAGGAACTGAAACTTAAATGGGAGGAGGAGCTAGGCGGGGATATGGAGGACGGGCTGTGGGCAGAGGCCCTGAGTAGGGTAAATTCGACCGCAACATGTGCCTGGCTCGGCCTGATTCAATTTAAGGTCGTTCACCGGGCCCATATGACGGTGGCTCGGATGAGCAAATTCTTTGGGATAGAGGACAAATGCGCTAGGTGCGCAGGAGGACCAGCGAACCACGTTCACATGTTTTGGGCATGCCGTAAGCTTAGGGGGTACTGGGAGGGATTTGCGGGCATCATGTGCCAGGTGCTAAAAACAAGGGTGGCGATGGGTCCAGGGGTGGCAATTTTTGGGGTTTCGGAAGACCCGGGAGTCCAGGGGGAGAAAGAGGCCGATGTTTTGGCCTTTGCTTCCCTGATAGCCCGGCGACGAATACTATTGGCGTGGAGGGACTCAAAGCCCCCGAAGACGGAGTTGTGGCTTGCGGACATGACGAGTTTCCTGGGCATGGAAAAAATTAAGTTCGCCTTGAGGGGATCTGTACAGGGGTTCGCCCGAAGGTGGCAACCATTTATTGACTTCCTTGCGGGAGAGTGAGCGTCAGCAGGGGGAGGGGATTGGGGGGGTTAGAGTAGAGTAGAGTAGGAGGGATAAATTGGCGGGTAGTACCGGTGAGAGAGGAGCGGGCTTGTGCAGTATGTTACGATTGAAGTATTGAATGTACGTGGATGTTTGCACATTTTTGCCTTTTTTGCTTTCTTTCTGTTGATGTCTGTAACTGTTTACAAAGCCAAAAACTACCTCAATAAAATTGTTTATTTAAAAAAAAAAGAGGTAGCTGTGGGAGTCGGTAGGTTTGCAATGGATATGAGTGAACAGTCTATCCCCAGAAATTGAAACAAAAAGGTCAAGGAAGGGAAGGGAAGTGTCGGAGATGGACCATGTTAAGGTGATAGAGGGGTGGAAATTGGGAGCAAAATTAAGACATTTTTCCAGTGAAAAGCTGCTTCCACCTGTTTAATTCTCTAATTCTGAATTTCCAACTTGAGGAAATAGTGTCTATGTATGCAACCTGTCCCATCATCATTTAAAACTACTCGATCACCACTTAACCTTCTAAACCCAAGGGAATGCTCATCAAGATTATGCAACCTGTCTTCAAAATTGAACCATTTATGGTTTTGTATGATTCTGGTGAATTTATACTGAACCACGCCACAGGCAATATGTCTTTCCTGAGATGGAGTGCCCAAAGCTGAACGCAGTATTTCTTCCAGGTGCTTGATTTCCTTCCACAGCCAAAGCTCTGCAGAATAGGTGGATTGGCCATGCTAAATTGCCCCTTAGTGTCCAATGGTATGCAGGTTATAATCTTTATTATAATTATTTTTATTATTGTCACAAGTAGCTTACATTAACATTGCAATGAAGTCACTGTGAAAATCCCCTAGTCGCCACACTCCAGTGTCTGTTCGGGTACACAAAGAGTGAATTCAGAATGTGCAATTCAACTGACAAGTACGTCTTTCTGGACTTGCGGGAGGAATCCTGATCACCTGGAGGAAACTCCGCAGACACGAGGAGAACGTGCAGACTCCGTACAATGATCCAAGTGGGAATTGAACCCGGATCCTGGCGCTGTGAAGCAACAGTGCTACCGTGCAGGTGGGGTTACAGGGATAGGGTGGCGAAGTGGTAACCCAGGTGGGTTACTCCTTCAGAGGGTGGGTGCAGACCCGATGGGCCAAATGGTCACTTTCTGCAGTGCAGCAATACTATGGTACTTCTATGGTCTGACATCGTGCTACTTCAAAACCTGTTTATAGAGATGCCCACTGAATCCCCATATGGACATCAAACACAGAAGGATCCTTGGGGAGAGTAAAAAGGAGAAATTCCCGATAGACTGGAGCATTAAAAAGTGGCACTAAGTTTGTCTCAATTCAAAACAGCGAGAAAACATAAGCATTTTAAGTGGAACTCAGATATTCTGATTGCATTTGTGGCCCAGCCCAATTGTGTGCTTAACAAGCTCAGGTCATATAATCAATCCAGGTTTTCAAGTGCTGTATTGCCCTGGGCATTGTGTATGGAATTGGCCTCAGCAATCCATAACGAGTGCCTAATACCAAGTACTGTATTATAAGTCCCAATGTCACCTGGTCTAAAAGCTGCACCCTAAATCAGCAGGTCGTTAAATCTGGTCTTAGGATGAGACATGCAACATAGTTTACAGTAGTTAGAAGAAAATATCAAACGTTATGTCAGGGTGGTTAGCATCGGAACTACTGAATGTATTTTAAAGCACATTTGGTTCCCATAAGTTGCCTTTTGCTTTTAACCAGATGTACCATATAGATATTAAATAACTGTGTCCTAACTCGCACAAAGCCCTGCTCACAAGAATCTGTGCTCACTGACCAACATTGGTTCCCGGTCAAGCAAAGCCTTACTTTAAAATTTCTCGTCCTGTTTTCAAATCCCCTAATGGCCTTACTCTTTCTTATCTTTGTGATCTCCCACAGAGCTGAGACACTCACCTAATTTTGGTCTCTTGAGCATCCCAAATTTTAATTCCTCCACCATAGGTGTCTGTGCATTTAGTTTCCTAAACTCTGGAATCCCTTCCCTACACTTCTCACCCCTGCCACCTCACTTTCCTCCTTTAAGATACTCCTTAAAACGTTGACGACCTTTAGGTCATCTGACCTATATATCCTCTTATGTGGCTTGATGTCATATTTGCTTTATATTGCTTACAAGGTTGTGAAGAACCTTGGGGATGTTTATTGCTTTAAAGGTGCTGTATAACATAAATTGTGTTCTTGTTCGAATCACGACCTACCTGGAAGAGACTGGGCGGCACTTGCTTCTTGGCCAAATGGGTTTGCACATGATCCACAGCGTGCTTGGAGAAAGGCTGCAACAGTAGCAAATCTATATTAGAACCTTCATTAACTGTTAATTGTAGGTTAACTATTTAATTATATTCAGGTGGTGGGGTGATTCACTTGTGCTCCTGTAAATAGGAACATACAGAAACTGTGATGGTTGGGTTTGCAGGTGCATGTTTGTAACAAGTATTTTGTACATAAATGCTTTTAGGTGTCAAAATTGGGCTCCAGCTCTATCCCCAACATCTAGCTATCTGGAATGGAACATTTAATGCTAACTTTATGTCCTGTTGTTATCAATTTGCTGACCTAATGGAAATGGAAATAGTCCATCAATTTGCTGACCCAATGAAAATAGTCCTTTACTATTTAATCTCTCAAGCGCTTAAAATTTTTTAAATACTTCTGTTATATTCCCATCAGCTACTTTGCTCCAAAGAATAAATTCTTAACTTGTCAAGTTTCTGATTAAAATCATAGCTCTCATTCCAACTAATGTCTAAAAATATACTAAACACCTTCACTGTGGTTCCAAATTTCTATAACTGCATGTCCAAAAACTTAAGCAGGATCTCATATGCAGACTAACCAATACCTTATACAAATTCATCAACACTTTTTTGTACTCAACATCTCCAAATAGAAAATGTAGGACTAGAAATGGAGAAGGGCTGTGATGGTGTACTTCACACTTTAAAAGCAAGGCCAAGGCTCCCATGATATTGGCCTTGTTCCTCTTTCGAAGAGTGAAGACTCTGCCGGTGAAGAGAACGCCAATCTTGGGCTGTTAATGCTACAAGGCCTGCAGGTAAGTACGAGCGATCACGACAGGGATCGAGTCCTGGGTCAGTGTCGAGAATCATACGAGTCTATGTTAGGGATCAGGGTCAGGATCACAAGAGTCTTCCACAGGGCCCAAAGGTTTACCCTCCAGTGTGTGATTCACCCCAGAGTATAAACGGCATTACAGATCCCACATCTGATACAAATGCAGAATTCAAACCCTGGTGTTTGGTGTAAACATAAAGTTTACAAATCTGTACCTTTTTTAAAAATAGCAAACTCACATGTGAACAGGACAGTAATTCTTTCATTATATATCTGTCATAGATCTGTCGACTTCGACACAAACGATCTTCTTCAGAGTCTAGCTTCTCATAGTCTTTGATCTGTAATGGAAAAATATTGCTAATTATTACAATATTATCCTGTAAACAGAATATCATTTGAAGTTGTAGTAGGGAAACTTTTCTTTTTTTTTAATATAAATTTAGAGATCCAATTTTGTTTTCCAATTAATAGGCAATTTTAGCGTGGCCAATCCACCTACCCTGCACGACTTTTGCGTTTGTGGGGGTGAGACACACGCAGACACGGGAAGAATGTGCAAACTCCACACAGACAGTGACCCAGGGCCGGGATTGAACCTGGGACCTTGGCGCCGTGATGCAGCAATGCTAACCACTGTGCCACCATGCTGCCCTGTAGGGAAAACTTTCTAACCTTGCACAGAATTTAGTTTCTGTTGCATGAGTATTTTCACAAGAATACGAGAGGTTACATTCTTCTTCTTGAGTTCTCTGCCCAAAGGCAGGTCTAACTCATAGCACTACAACTTCCAGCAGCGATAGGGAAGGAATAAGTTTCAAATCCACCCCAAGTTGAACAGGGATTGAACTCCATACTGTTGGCACCAATCTGATCTACACTGGCCATCCAGCCAAATGCCACATACATACCGCCCCATCCCTCACAAGGCGACATAATTGCTGTGTCAACGTGCAATTGTGCAAGCATGTTGTAGTCCTAGAACTATGGTAATGATGGGACAGGCTCCAATTTCTTTTCATCGCATGGCAGACCAGGAATCTCTCCCACTCTTACCACATGCCATTTTACAAGTTGATACTTAACCTGTTCGGTCACTTGATGAACACATCTTCCTTGGCCATCATGTCTTGAAGTGAGACTTGAACCCAGAGAAAAGTCCAAACTGGAAAAGTAAAACCTATGCTGAAAATGAAGTCAGCTCTGGAACCCAGTTGAGAGCACTCCTCAAGCAGCACAGTAATGGCCTGCAACAACATTACAGCTGACAGCACTGACAAATGAAACACATTCACTTCCAACATAAACACAATACTAGGGGTAAATTCACATAGCCATCGAATGGGCAGTGATCTGGTGGACTGGTTCAACTGCTCATTGTAGAATTTGTCTGGCTTTCATCCATTGATTTTAATAGAATAACAATGGGACGGGTTCAACAATGGGTGGGCCATCTACACTGGCAGATTACAACCCACATGGTTGTATTATTTTAAAAATTCATACTAATTTTAAGGGACAAAATTATTTTGCTTCCAAGTGCCTCAAATACGTCATGAATTAGTTTTTACCAAATCAATGATGGATGCCAAGGAGCAACAGGCCTCAGATCACATTCAGAATTGTACAGTATCAGTCAGTGACCAGGGAAAATTGCCTGTTTCCTGTTGTCAAAAAGGGTGCCAGCAATAGAACTTTGTTATCTGGAACAAGTAACACAGATGTGGCACCTCTTTCAATGTGTTGCTTGTAAGTTATTGCCAGCCAGCACTACAATATCAGTTAATGCACTGCTCACGGATCAAAGCGCCTGATCCATTAGACAACATGGTCAATACTTTTATCTCCTTTCATCCTGAAATGCATGACACATCTACCCATTATATGCACTAATATATAAGTAGTCAACAACGGATTGTCATATGCCTAATCTGAAATGCATTATCATAGATCATAGAATTTACAGTGCAGAAGGAGGCCATTCGGCCCATCGAGTCTGCACCGGCTCCTGGAAAGAGCACCCTACCCAAGGTTAACACCTCCACCCTATCCCCATAACCCAGTAACCCCACCCAACACTAAGGGCAATTGTGGACAATAAGGGCAATTTATCATGTCCAATCCACCTAACTTGCACATCTTTGGACTGTGGGAGGAAACCGGAGCACCCGGAGGAAACCCACGCACACACGGGGAGGATGTGCAGACTCCGCACAGTGACCCAAGCCGGAATCGAACCTGGGACCCTGGAGCTGTGAAGCGATTGTGCTATCCACAATGCTACCGTGCTGCCCTACAATGCTACCGTGTGTCAATAAGGAATTACACTTGTATTGCAATGATTTGATGTGCGAAGCCTTTGGAAAGCGCAAGCTTGGCAAGATTTAACCATGTAAGTTGCCTTTTGTGTTTGTGCCCTGCAGTATAGGTATGCATCACATACAATGAAAAATTGTGCGTGAGATTGACATAGATGAGAAATACAAATAAGACAGGTTAAAAAGCAAGGTTGTTATATAAAATCTTCAGTATCAAATTGGTACATTGTACTATTGGCCTGGTTACTTATAGTACTCCATTTTCTTCTACAGCTGTTCCTAATTTATATAAATATGTACACAGCATTCAGTCTGCCCATCAACGTCTGCTGGGATGGCCCCTGATTATTTTGCGATGAGGGTATCTTGATGAACCCTACTTGTATTCACCTTATGTTGCAGCACATCCACATCACCAGCCAGGATGCAGGGATCAGAGTCTGTGCAATCTCAACATTTGGCTAAAGACTCTGCTTTGTACCTCAATTCTTGGCACTGCCTTTTTAGCTTTTTTTTTTTAAATTTAGATTAGCCAATTATTTTTTCCAATTAAGGGGCAATTTAGCGTGGCTAATCCACCTACTCTGCACATTTTTGGGTTGTGGGGGCGAAACCCACGCAGACACGGGGAGAATGTGCAAACTCCACACGGACAGTGACCCAGAGCCGGGATCGAACCTGGGACCTCAGCGCCGTGAGTCGGTTGTGCTAACCACTAGGCCACCATGCTGCCCTGCCTTTTTAGCTTTCAATGCAACCTCTAGCAAGACTGACATGTATTTTTTATTCATTTATTGGCTGTGAGCATTGCTGGCAAGGCCAGCATTTTAGTCCTCATGAAGGTAATAGTGAGCTGCATGCTTGAACCGCTGGAGCCCATGTGCTGCAGGTACACCCATAGTGCTGTTAGAGAGGGAGTTCCAGGATTTGACCCAGCAACAGTGAAGGAACAGTGATATATTTCAAAGTCAGGATGGTGAGTGGCTTGCAGGGGAACCTCCAGATGGTAGTGTTCCCATGTGTCTGCTGCCCTTGTCCTTCCAGAGGTAGCAGTCATGGGTTTGAAAAGTGCTGACCAAGGATCCTTAGTGAGTTTCTGCAGTGTATTATATAAATGGCAAACACTGCTGCAGCTGTACACTGATGATGAAGGGAGTGAACATTTGTGGCTGGGGTATCAATCAAGTGGGCTGCATTAACCTGGATGATGTCAAGTTTCTCAAATATTGTTGGAGCTTCACTCATCCAGGCAAGTGACTTGCACCTTGTAGATGATGGACAGACTTTAGGAAGTGAGGAAGCGAGTTATTCGTTGCAGGATTCCCAGCCTCTGACCTACTCTTGTAGCCACTGTATTTATATGGCTAGTCAAGATTTAGTTAGATTTGTCCTGCTGTGTACATGACATACTTAGGCAATTCTTCAGTGTTATAGCTGTACTGGAAAACTTTGGCTAGGGGCGCAGCCAGTCCTGGAACACAAGTCCTCAGTAATATTGCTGGAATATTGTCAGGGTTCATAGCTTTTGCAGTATCCAATCGTTCTGCCATTTCTTGATATCATGTGGAATGGATCAAATTGGCTGAAGAGAGGCGTTGGCGATGCTCAGGAGGGGCTGAAACGGATCAGCTACCCGGCACTTCTGGCTGAAGGTTGTTGCAAATACTTCAGCTTTATCTTTTGCACTACTGTGCTGGGCTCCCCCACGATTGAGGATGGGGATATTTGTGAGCCATCTCCTCCAGTGAGTTGTTTAATTGTCCAAACCGTCCATAGGTGGTGGTGGCAGGACTGCAGAACTTAGACCTTCTCCATTGGCTCTGGAATCGCTTAGTTCTGTCTATTACTTGCTACTTACACTGTTTGGCATTTGCAAGTAACTTTTTCAGGTTGTCATTTTTCGGTATGCATGGTACTGCACCTGGCATGCTCTTCTGCACACTTCATTGAAGTATTGAATAAAATATTAAATTTAAAAAGAAAATCAAAATAAATTCAAAGATTTATCTCCCTAATGCAGCCAATTACATTTACTACTTAATTATTTCACTAGAGCCCTTAAGAGCTCTATTAATGCACTTGCAATGTGTTATATACTAAGCCAAGAAAGTACTCAAAATTAGATCAGTTCTTTCCCTGCAGATACAACCAGAACCTACTGTATATTATTCCAGACATTGCTGCACTGAAAGGTTCTGTCATTGTATGTGAAGCTCAGCATCACCAAATGGTTTGCTTCAGTGCACTGTGCCCCTCATAATCTGCATTCTTTTACACAGATATTGAAAGCCTCCTGTTTTCACTTTTCTACATCTTTCTTGACTAACTTTCTCAGCACAAACATGCCCACTGCTGATGGCTCCAAAGCTTGTATGCCACCTCATCCCAACCTCCGTCTAATTGGCCCCAAATTTCTGACAATTGCCTATGTAACTGCATCTCACGACAAATTACTGTGCAATGACAGGCGAGGTGGGGAAGCCTCTATCAAGGATCTCAGATCATTTGAGAAATGGGCATTTACATGAAAAGCTTACACAAGCTAGACCGAAAATATGAATAAGCTGAAGGGCTGGTGCTGGAATGAGATTTGTACCACTTGGATCTTTCCTAAACACTGCAAATAACATCCTCTTAATTACCATCATGCAAAGAACTGTTTTGAAAATTATGGGTGGGATTCTCTCATCCCGCAGCAGTGTCCACGCTGTCGTAAACGCCATCGTGTTGAATCCTCAGTAGATCTTCCCAGAAGCTTCCAAACACTACTCCTTTCACGCTACTCATCTATCCAAACCCATGATGACTATTTGAGAGCTTCAAGAATCCAGTTCCAGGTTCAATGTGTTTGATGGTCACCTTGTTCACAATACCATGTAATAGAGATACAGTTTAACTCTTTCCCAATATCCTGTCTGTGGAGTTCACCAGAAAGCGAAATACAATGGGCAGTTGTATATCTCAAACACCTTGGTGGCGTTAGTGGTATAAATTGAGGTTAAGTTGGTGGGCACCCATGAAAAAGACTCTTCGATACACTGGCAGTGGATTGTACAGTTAGAAGCTATACATTTGTAATATAACACTTTGCGAATAAATTGAAAACTGATTCACAGTTAACGTCTGGTCTTTCCCTTTACTAATTGTCTGTGAAAGGTTCAACAGAGGTTTAACCACCACAAAGTGTGGAACAGGGTCAGGGGGTTAAAATGGCAATTGTTCAAAACTCAAGTGCTGTGAACGCAAGTATGAAATGAAAATCGCTTATTGTCACGAGTAGGCTTTAATGAAGTTACTGTGAAATGCCCCTAATCGCCACATTCCGGCGCCTGTTCGACTTTTGTTTTAAACAAGGTGGGAGTGATCTACCGGCCGAATCACGCCAGAACGGAAGCGTAATCTGTAGATGCCGGGTGAAGCCTCCTGCGGGCTTCCCAGCAGCCGTGACACCTTGCGGGATCTACCGAAACCCCACAAGGCATCAGGATCAGGATCCTGCATAATGGGCATGGCCAAGCCGCGCTTGCTTAAGTTGGTTTAAACCCAACTTTTTCAGTGAGGTTACCAGAGATCTACCTGCCTCCTGGCCGGACGCACTTCAGTATTAGTCCACACAAACGTGGATCAGGTGGAACAGCACCCAGGGGGTCTTTCATGTCCTCAGCGGTCCCTGGGTGGTCAGGGACAGTGCAGGGTGGCTCCCTGGCCCTCCCCCTGCAGTATGAGCACTTTGACACCACCGGGTTGGCACTGCCACGGGTCATGGCCTGATCGGAGCCATGCCCATGAAAGGAGGGTAGAGAGGGGGCATGAAGGGTGGGGGGGGGGGGGGGGGCGTACATAGGGGCCTCTGCGAGCTGAGGGGGGTTGAAGGCCAGGGGTTCTGAAAGGGGGAGCCCTTAGGAATGCCATAGTGGGGTCTCCTCACTTGGAGGGGGGGGGGGGGGGGGGGGTGGTAATGCCCATGTGTGTGGGGGGGTGACATTGCCCATGGATGGTGCCCCAATCTCTGAGCAACTGGTCTGGCCAGTGCGTTTAGCTTCTCAGTGATGAAAATAATTTGAAGTGTGGGCTAAACCAGTGAGAAACTCCCCAGGGTCCAAAAAAGGGACTAAGGGCGTGACTTTGTGGCCATGTTGTGCTTCAGGGAGAGCACAACGCGGCCAGTAGATCACAGGAGAGCCCCCTCGCAGGCTTCCCAGCAGCCTTCACTCAAGGCGCCAGAACCTGAAGCATGCCCAAAAAGGGCGCGTCTCCTAGGACATCGGAGATCCCTGGGTGGTCAGGGTGGGCGCAGGATGACACCCTGGCCCTCCCCATGGAATGTAAGCACCTTGACACTGCCGTCAGAGTGGCTGTGTTAGCGTTCCCGGGTGGCAATGCCAAGGGCCAAGACCCGAGGGCGGCCATGCCCATGAAAGGAGGGTGGTTTGAAGATTAGGAGGGGTGCATGATAGGTTGGCGGGGACATGTGGGAGGTTGGGGGGTGGTAACGGGTGGGGGTCCTGGAGGGGGCACGAGGGGGGCCTGAAAAGGGGGCCCCCAGGGACTCCATAGTGGGGTGTCCTCACTTGAGTGGGGGGGCGGTTTGGGGTAGTTCCCATGTGTGTGGGGGAGAGACATTGCCCATGGATGGGGTGTGCTCAGTTATGAGTGGGGCACCCTTTCAAAATGGCAGCCCAATCAGTGCTGGAAGAAAATTCAAAGTGTGGGCTAAACCGGAGAGAAACTCCCCAGGGCACAAAAAAGTGACTAAATGTCGTTTGATAGCAGTGGGAAATTCGCTGGCATAATCAGCGGGAAACTCCCAGCAAAACCCGTCATAAATGATTCTCATGGCTCAATTCAACTAATTGGGAACAAAGTCCCATGGCGAGCACATTCAACTGTGTGTTTCAAGGCACTCATAGTGCCAATAAACACATGGCTATAAGGGGCCTCAGCGGACAACGAGCAGCCGAGCCGCACATAGCCCCGTTTTCTACACTGGGGAGCACCTAGGGCCCCGCAGCGACCCCCGAATCTTCAGCATGGACGCACTATGGGAGAGTCCCTGGTTCCTCCACCTCCTCCCCCCAATTCTCACTCAGGGCACCCCTCCCGATCACACGTGCAAAAATGGTAGCTTGGCACATTGGCAGTGTGAACCTGGCACCCTGGCAGTGCACATGACTGCTGGCAGTGCCAGATAGCAACAGCAATGCCAGGGCACCATCCTGCCCAAAGGGCATACAGCTGGAGGCCTCCGATCACTTGGGAGACCCCCACAAGTGCCATTCCGTCCGGTCCCCATTTGTGGGGACCAGCGCTGAACAGCACTTGCCTGAGATCTCCGAGGGGATGAATCCCAAAGCTTCAGGTACCTCTGGAATCTGCACAGTAGAGCTGTCTCACTCTAATATGCAGATTTGTCATAATGGGTGGGATTCACATCGCAATATTTCATGCGATTACATTGGATCTCGCGAGGCGCTGGGAGTAAGTAAATGTTGGGAGTGGTGTCTACTGGCTATTATCGGCCACACTGTGCCACAGCGAGCTCCCTTTTCAGGCATAGCGTGGCCATTGGATCATGCCCGTGCAAACATTAGATTATGCCCGGTGAGTTTTATTTTGGGGAGACAGGTGAGTAACCTGCTCTGGTACCCAGGGTTACAATATTAATGAGGCTCTATTCCTCAGATTTTGGCAACCATCTAAATTTAACGTTCGTGGTCCAGGTTTCCCATGGATCAGGAAATCCACCAACTTAAAAGGGGTGGCTGGATTCAACACACAGTTGCTTTTCCAGCACTGATGGTGGGCCAGGAGGAGGTGCACTTCCCCAGCCCCCCCCCCCCCCCCCCCCAATAAATCTTATGCATCTTCTGCCATGATTAGCTGACAAACCCTCCACCACCAAACTCATTGTCTGTCCCACTCAGCTGCACTCCTTTCCAATTTCCGAAAGGCAAAACTGAATGGTTTGCTAGACCATTTCAGAGGGCAGTTAAGAGTCACATTACTTTGGATCTGGAGTCACATGTCGACCAAACCAGGTAGGACTGGCAGATTTCCTTCCATAAAGAAAATTAGTGAACCAGATGAGTCTTTACAGCAATCAATGATAGGTTCGTGATTGCGTTACCGAGACTGGCTTTATATTCCAGATTTATTAACTGAATTCAAGTTAATTAACCTTAGCCTCTGGACCAAACCCATGGTTTTACGGTAACCCCTCCTCCCTGTACCCTCTCAATTATCAGTCTAACTCCACCACACCCATACTCTCCCCACCCCGAAATGTTTTCTGGTTGCAGGAGACCGGCTCCACCAATCCTCAGCTGTAGTTTTCTACTAGGTTTGAGTGGCTGCCGAGGTGAGAAACAGCGAGACACAACGACAGCAAAGTCCTGCCATTAAATTCAGCAGGATGTCTGTATTGCTGCCATTTTTCTGTTTCTCGCTCACAAATATGCCCTCCTGCTCTCTCCCTACCACGCTGCATGTTGCTACGAGAAAAATACAGTAGTGAGGAGGAGTGGACTGTCACCATTTTGTAATCACTGTTGGAATGCTATCATTGTATATTCCGTATATTTTTAACACAGCAGAAGGGAAAACGGGTGTGAATGCGTATGTGAATGATTTGGGAACAGAAGAAGATGGCTCTGTGGGCTGTGAGGGTTCTAAGGGTTCTTTTTTAAAAAACTCTTGTGTGAGATAAAGTTATGGACAGGTGAAAGGAGGGTTCTTGCCCTTTTATAGGGAACCAGTTAATTCTGAAGACCAGCTAAACTTCTTTATTTATTCTTTCATGGGATGTGGGTTTCGCTGGCACGGCCTTTGTTTATTCTCCATCCCGAATCACCCTTGAACTGAATGGTTTGCTCGGCCATTTCAGAGGGCAGTTAAGAGTCACATTACTGTGGATCTGGAGTCACATGGAGGCCAAACCAGGTAGGACTGGCAGATTATCTTCCATAAAGAACATTAGTGACCAGATGACTCTTTACAACAATCAACGATAGTTTCATGGTTACCGAGGCTGACTTTACATTCCAGATTTATTAACTGAATTCAAGTTAATTAACCTTGACCTCTGAATTACTCGTCCCATGACATTACCACTATGCCACTGTCTGCTCTTCAACAGCTTTTATTGGTTTTGTAGCTGATGCTCCCCATCGCACTCCAAATAAACTTTCTTTATAAGGCAGAGATCCAGAGTGCGGAAACTGCCTCCTACAGCTACTCAAAAAAGTAGGCTACTTTTTCCAGAAGTACTGGGGCGGCAAAATCATTTTTAATTTGTAAAGCTTCTTAACGGTATTAACCTGGACCTTTGCAACAGCATGTAAACAGTGGCTCTTAAAACAGTAATATCGGACTTCACTAGGTGACGTTTTCACATAAACTGGACCAACCACTATTTACAGTAAATCTGTGCAGATCAGCAGAGGATTTGATGGTAATTCCAAGTTGATTTGGGTAAGGTTGGAATTTGAGAGAGAATGTCAGTGAGGCTATGGAACGCACAGCCAGAGTTAGTAACTGAAGTAAAGACAATGACCAGAATTTATGTCTCCCCACCCAGCAGGCTGTCCCTTCTGTTGAATAACCTGTGCCCCTGCTTGCATGCTTCTACATCCCCCTCCATGGGGTCGACATGACTTACCTCGAACTGAAACCATCAGTTCCTGCTCGAGGACTGAATGCACTTCCTACAGTGGCCCCCAGTCCTGGTGGGACTGCTGAAAGCTACTGGCTTTCTGACGGGGGCGAAAGCCATGACAACAGGCAAGTAAAATCCAGTTATGACTTCCAGGTTTGGAAAGTTCGGACTTGGGAGTGTAGGTGGCAGAAATTGACTTGGTATTATTACAATGCAAGCTCCAAATGCCTGAATTTTACGATATGTATCAAGTAGTTTCCTCATCATGACTTTGTCTACTTCCCCATTGTTCACAGCTTTAATGTTCAAATCATGGATCCCATACTTCCAGAATATTAATTAACCCCTATTAAAACTTTGGCCTGGTGGATTTATAGTAAAGTTCCAAGAGTAGTTCAATGTAGACAAAATTAAGAACCTTCTTTTTAATATTAACTTTGGAGAATTAATCATTTCTGAATCAATTAGATGGTCCTTTTAAGTTTTGGGACCACTTCCTTGTCAGGTAACAGCAACAATCAATCTCTGCCATGGAAACTAGTTTTAAAAAAACAGATGTCATTAAGATGTAATGTCCACAAGAGGCGCTGAAGGCTGTTACTACCAATTAGCCAATAGATTAAATAGGGGCCAAATCATCTCCAGGATATTACACCACCCATGCAACTCTGAGAAGTAGAATATTATGTTGCCGAGCAACAGTAAGCTTTTCCAAACTCAAAGTTTACACACATTAATCCTGCTACTTAGCATGTGTTACTTCACTTGCTCTTGACCCTGATGTAAAATTGAGCTAAGAGACTGTTTACAAGTGAGCCTAGTTTTCTTTCAGAGTCGTTTTCAGAAATAGTTTCTGCTTTAAAAATACATTTTGGTTAATAGATTTTCATTGCATATGTATGAAAATGCAAGCATTAGATAAGAAATAATAACGTTGAAAAATTCAATATTAACATCAAATAGGTATCGTGGACTAAAACAACTCACCGTTAAATACGCAAGAACGGCTGAGCAGTTCACAAAGAGGAGTGATGGCAAACCAATTCAAAGTGTTGGGTTTTGGGATGAAGAAGAGACCAAAGCCACAATCAAAAAGATTGCCGTTTAGGTGGTATGGGTCAAAGACAGATATATGGGGTGGAATTTACCAAGGCCCCAGAGGTGGGACAGGCACCAGATGGGCCTGCAATTTCCTGCCACCAACCAGCCAGTCTGCTGCCATTTTCATTCTGGGCGGCTCAGAGGGGTAATGGCTACTGACCGACAAGTGGCAGGTAGCCTATTAGGCCAAGTAAATAATAGCCTATTCAGGCCAATCAACAGAAGCCAACTGAAATGCTCCAATCGGCATTTGGGCTTCCCATTGAGGACAAAGCATGGCCAAGGGATGGAAATTGGTTCTCAGCATGGTGGTGGGGCAGTGGGTAGGAAGGAGACCAGTATTCCATTGGCCTACAGAACCACCCACTCCACCATAGCACGTCGGGCCACAGCTGCAGGCAATGTTCATCCAGTGGAGAAGTTGTTCCTTCGTGATGACACAGCATGGTAAGCTGTGGTCTTTTTTTATTTTCAAAATGTTTTAAAATCTTCATCTTGAAATGTTCTCTTATATTGCCTCCCCCTAAATTTCTAGTTTCCATCTCTGATCGTGGGTCTGCCAATGTGTCATTGCCCTCCAGTCTCAGGAATTTGCCTGCCACCCTTAATTAGGCTGCTCTTTAAAGATCACATTGGGTGTCAGTTGCCATCTCAGTGCAAGTCAGAAACTGGAATTCATCCAACATCGAGGTCCTGATAACAGAACAAAATTTCAGCCCATGGAATCATGCAAGAGCAGCCATGATTTCACTCAATGGCAGCAGAACAGGCTCAACAGGCTTAAGCAGCTGAAGTGCCTACATTCTGTTCCAATGTGAAAATGGTAATTTTAAGGAGAGTTGTGTAGGAGGATTATTTGAGAGAAAATAACAGACTTGTCCACTAATGGATTTTGTGGGTAAATATGTCTGAGCCATACGGATGAAAAGAATCCAGCTTCTGTGTTGTGTCCTTAACACTATGCGGAGCTAAGCCGCACGTTCAGCAGCTCCCGCTAGAAACGGACTTTGGGGCTCTTTTCAGGGCTCCCAACGGAGCATTTTCGATGATTCCCGACATGGGAAGGGGTCTGCAGTAGATCCCCAGGGTTCTAAGGTCCGGACCAGGAGTGGGGTGAGCAGAAAAGCGGTGGCAGTGCCCCTGGAAAAGCGGGGGAAGGGAAGCAAAATGGTGGCCGGCGGAGCCCTCGAGGAGTTGAGGCAGTGGGCGCAGGAGCAGCAGGCGACTCTTCTGCGCTGCTTCCAGGAGCTTAAGGTGGAGTTGCTGGAGTCGCTGAAGGCTACCACCAGAGAGCTGATGGAGACTCAGACAGCCCAGGGGGCCGCAATCCGGGAGCTGCAGCAGCAAGCCTCCGAAAGGGAGGATGAGGCCGCGGCCGTCGCGGGGAAGGTGGAGATGCACGAGGCGCTCCATAAAAAGTGGCAGGAGCGGTTCGAGGAGCTGGACAACAGGTCGAGGCGGAAGAATTTACAGATCCTGGGCCTCATCGAGGGGCTGGAGGGGTCGGACCTGGCGGCCTATGTGGTCGTTTTGGCTGAACTCGTTGATGGGAGCTGGGTCCTTCCAGGGGCCCTTGGAGTTGGAGGGGGCCCACAGACCGGACGAAGGCGGTGCTCCACAGACGGAGTGTGAAGTTTGGCATGTTGCAGCCGGCGCGTCTGTGGGTCACCTACAAGGACCGTCACCATTATTTTGAGTCCCCGGAGGAGGCGTGGGCCTTTGTGCAGGCCAAGAAACTGGACTCAAACTGAGGGTCAAGGATGGGGGTTTTGTATGAAAATGTAACTTTGTTTAATTCTCTGGAGGGGGGGGGGGGGTTCTCTGTTTAATGCAGGATGCTATGGCTTTAGGGTGGGTGGAGTTATGTCTTTTTGTATGGGTCCGGTGGACAGGTTCGGGCAGGGAGGTAAACTGGGAGTGCGGGGAGCTGGTGGTGGGGACTGGCAATGGGAGTTGCCCTAGAGGAGGCGGGGTTGGGCAGGGTGAAAGCGCGGGCTTTTCTCTGGTTTCCCGCGCTGTGGGATGATGGGGGCGGAGTCGGGGCTGAGAAGCGCGGGCCTTTGCTGGTTGTTATTTTCCCGTGCAAGAGCGGGGTGGGGGGGGGCAGTTGATGGGCACGAAGGAGGAGGAGTAGTCCCACGTGGGGAGGGGTCGGAGGTGTGGCGGGAGTAGCCGGGGTCAGAAGTTAGCTGGCTCACGGAAGTGCTGCGGAGGGAGGGGCGCGGCTAGGAAGGGCCCTAGCCTGGGGGGGGGAGGGGGGGTTCTGGGTTGCTGCTGAAATGGCCAGGAAGGAGCTGGAGGGGGGGGGGGGGGGGGGGGGGGGGGGGGGGGTTGCCGCCACGGGGAACACGCCGAGCAGGGGACGCTGGCCAGTTGCGGGCAGGGGATGGGTTAGAACATAGAACACTACAGCGCAGTACGGGCCCTTCGGCCCTCGATGTTGCGCCGACCTGTGAAACCATCTGAAGCCTATCTGACCTACACTATTATAGAGTTATGGCTAGTCGGCAGGGGAGGGGGGCAGGGAGCCCTCTGATCCGGCTGATAACCTGGAATGTGAGGGGGCTGAACGGGCCGGTCAAGCGGGCCCGGGTGTTTGCGCACTTGAAGGGGCTGAAGGCGGATGTGGCCATGCTCCAAGAGACACACCTGAAGGTGGCGGACCAGGTTCGACTGAGGAGGGGTGGGTGGGCCAAGTATTTCATTCAGGGTTGGATAAGAAGAATTGGGGGGTGGCAATCTGGTGGGAAAGAGGGTGTCGTTTGAGGCGTTAACTGTGGTGGCTGACAGTGGCGGGAGGTATGTGATGGTGAGTGGTAAGCTGCTGGGGCAGCGGGTGGTGTTGGTGAATGTTTACGCCCCAAACTGGGACGATGCGGGGTTTATGCGGCGCATGTTGGGCCGCATTCCGGGCCTGGAGGTGGGGGGCCCAATCATTGGGGGGGGGGGGGGGGGGGGGGGGGGGGGGGGCGGACTTCAACACGGTGCTGGATCCCCCATTGGATCGATCCAGGTCCCGGACGGGTAGGAGGCCGGCGGCGGCTAAGGTGTTGAGGGGGTTTATGGATCAAATGGGAGGGGTGGGTCCCTGGAGGTTTGCAAGGCCAAGGGCCAGGGAGTACTCGTTTTCCTCCCACGTGCATCAGGCCTATTCTAGGATTGATTTTTTTGTCCTGAGCAGGGGGCTGGTTTTGAGGGTGGAGGATGCTGAATATTCTGCCATTGCCATTTCGGATCATGCCCCGCACTGGGTGGACCTCGGGCTGGGGAAGGAGAGGGACCAGCGTCCGCTCTGGCGCTTGGAGATGGGGCTGCTGGCAGACGAGGAGGGGCCGGGAGGGTTCGGGGGTGTATTGAAATGAAATGAAATGAAAATCGCTTATTGTCACGAGTAGGCTTCAATGAAGTTACTGTGAAAAGCCCCTAGTCGCCACATTCCGGCGCCTGTCCGGGGAGGCTGGTACGAGAATCGAACCGTGCTGCTGGCCTGCTTTAAAAGCCAGGGATTTAGTCCAGTGAGCTAAACCAGGTATTAAGAGGTACCTTGAGGCCAACGATAACGGGGAGGTCCGAGTGGGGACGGTCTGGGAGGCATTGAAGGCGGTGATTAGAGGGGAGTTGACTTCCATCTGAACCCATAGGGAGAGGGGGGAGCAGAGGGAGAGGGAGAGATTGGTAGGGGAGATGGTGAGGGTGGATAGGAGATATGCGGAGGCTCTGGAGGGATTGCTGGGGGAGCGGCGTAGCCTTCAGGCCAGGTTCGATCTACTGACCACCAGAAAGGCGGAAGCTCAGTGGGGGAAAGCACAGGGGGCGGTGTATGAATATGGGGAGAAGGCGAGCAGGATGCTGGCACACCAGCTACAAAAGCGAGACGTGGCCATGGAAATTGGGGGAGTGAAGGATAGAGTTGGGAAGGTGGTGCGGAGGGGGGTAGACGTTAATGGGGTCTTTAGGGACTTTTATGGGGAACTGTACCGGTCTGAACCCCCGGTGGAGGGGGGGGAATGGGGCGCTTTTTGGACAAGCTGCGATTTCCGAAGGTGGAGGAGGGGCAGGTGGAGGGAATGGGGGCGCCGATTGAGCTGGAGGAGCTGGTTAAAGGGATAGGGAGCATGCAGTCGGGGAAGGCGCCGGGGCCGGATGGGTTTCCGGCCGAATTTTATAAAATGTATGCGGACCTGTTGGGCCCCCTGTTGGTCCAGACCTTTAACGAGGCAAGGGAGGAGGGGGCTTTGCCCCCAACTATGTCACGGGCGCTGATTTCCTTGATCCTTAAGCGGGACAAGGACCCTCTGCAGTGTGGGTCATATAGGCCGATCTCACTGCTAAATGTAGACGACAAGCTGCTGGCAAAGATCTTAGCCACAAGAATAGAGGATTGTGTGCCGGGGGTCATTCACGAGGACCAGACGGGGTTTGTGAAGGGAAGGCAGTTGAATACCAACATACGAAGGCTCCTCAATGTCATTATGATGCCGGGGGGGGGGGGGCGGCATCGAGTGTGCTTTATGCGGACGACCTGTTGCTGTATATGGCGGACCCGGTGGGGGGGATGCCGGAGGTGATGAGGATTCTCAGCGAATTTGGGGGCTTTTCTGGGTATAAGCTCAACCTGGGCAAGAGCGAGTTGTTCGTGGTGCACCCAGGGGATCAGGAGGAGGGGATTGGTAGGCTCCCACTGAAGCAGGCAGGGAGGAGCTTCAGGTACCTAGAAGTCCAGGTGGCTGGGAGCTGCGGGGCCCTGCGCAAGCTCAACCTCACAAGGTTAGTGGAGCAAATGGAGGAGGAGTTCAAAAGGTGGGATATGTTACCGCTGTCACTGGCGGGTAGGGTGCAGTCCGTCAAGATGACGGTGCTCCCGAGGTTTTTGTTCCTGTTCCAGTGCCTTCCAATCCTTATCCCGAAGGCCTTTTTTAGGAGAGTTAACAGGAGTATTACGGGATTTGTGTGGGCGCATGGGACTCCGAGGGTGAGAAGGGTGTTCTTGGAACGGGGCAGGGATAGGGGGGGGCTGGCACTGCCCAACCTCTGTGGGTACAATTGGGCTGGCAACGCGGCGATGGTGCGGAAGTGGGTAATGGACGGGGAAGGGGCAGCATGGAAGAGGATGAAGATGGCGTCCTGTGTGGACATGAACCTGGAGGCGCTGGTAACGGCGCCGTTGCCGCTCCCTCCAACGAGGTATACCACGAGCCCGGTGGTGGCGGCTACCCTCAAAATTTGGGGGCAATGGAGGCGGCATAAGGGGGAGGTGGGGGGCTCGATGGAGTCCCCGATACGGGGGAACCACCGGTTTTGTTGCAGGGAGCATCGATGGCGGATTTCTGGGCTGGCACAGGGTAGGTATTAGGAGGTTGAGGGACCTGTTTGTGGATGGGAGGTTCGCGAGCCTGGGGGAGTTAGAGGGGAAGTTTGGGCTCCCCCCGGGGAACATGTTTAGGTACATGCAAGTTAGGGCGTTTGCCAGGCGGCAGGTGGAGGGGTTCCCCTTGCTGCCCCCACGTGGGGTACGGGACAGGGTGCTCTCGGGGGTGTGGGTTGGAGGAGAGGGAGGATTTCGGACATATACCGCGTAATGCAGGAGGTACACGAGGCCTCAGTGGAGGAGCTGAAGGGTAAATGGGAAGAGGAGCTGGGTGAGGAGATTGAGGAGGGGACGTGGGCGGATGCCCCGGAAAGGGTGAATTCCTCCTCTTCCTGTACGAGGCTTAGCCTCATACAGTTCAAGGTGCTGCATAGGGCCCACATGACTGGGACGAGGATGAGTAGGTTTTTCGGGGGCGAAGACAAGTGTGCTAGGTGCTCGGGGAGCCCAGCAAACCACGCCCATATGTTTTGGGCATGCCCAGCGCTGGGGGAGTGTTGGAAGGGGGTAGCAAGGATGGTGTCGAGGGTGGTGGGATCCAGGGTCAAGCCAGGCTGGGGACTCGCAATTTTTGGGGTTGCAGTGGAGCCGGGAGTGCAGGAGGCGAAAGAGGCCGGTGTCCTGGCCTTTGCGTCCCTAGTAGCCCGGCGGAGGTTCTTGCTTCAATGGAAGGATGCGAGGCCTCCAAGTGTGGAGGCCTGGATCAATGATATGGCGGGGTTTATGAAATTGGAGACGGTGAAATTTGCCCTGAGGGGATCAGTACAGGGGTTCTTTAGGCGGTGGCAGCCTTTCCTGGACTTCCTGGCGGAACGGTAGGGAAATAGGCCGGCAGCAACAGCAACCCGGGGGGGGGGGGAGAGGATTGGGTTTGGTGGGAGGGAGAAGCGTGTACATGGGTTTGTGGGATGTGGCGGGTGTTATCTCTTCCCTTTCTGTTGTTTGCTCTTTTTTGTTTTCGATTTAGTAGTTGTGGGGGGTGGGTGTTGTTCTTGGGTTTTTGCAATAGTTATTCTGTTAATATTTTGTGAAAACCTTAATAAAAATTAGTTTAAAAAACAAAAAGATCTATTACTCTGTTCAATATGTCTCAGCACCAGCCTCCAAAGAAGACTACCTATTTACTCCACTTCCCACATCAGATAGCTTGTGATATTTCTGAGTGAGATTGCAGAACTCATGCAAAATTCAGATGTATGCCCAAGTTTCTTTTACACAAAATTCTCATGATCAACACACATTAGATGCCCTTAGTGTCCAAAAACCATTTACTCAGTTTTGAGCATACTCAACGACTGTGCACCCATCACCCTCTGAGAAGCGAGTTCAAAAGGTTCATACTCTTCTGAGTGAAGAAAGATTTCCCCCATTCTCAGTGCAAAATGCTCAACCCCCTATCCCAAGGTTATAAACCCTTAGTTCTACATTCGCCAGCCAGATGTCTTACCTCTTCATAAAACTTCAGCTGGGGAACGGCCTCATCAATTTCATTCAGACAAAAATCTTTAAAGAGCAAAAATCCTGAAAAACAAAATGCAAGAAATATTGTTATTTGAGGCATCATGCAAATACCTATAGGCTACAAATCACTGTTGCTGATGATGTCATACGCTCAATGCACTCATAGTGAGATCTTCCTCATCTGTTTTAAAGTATTATTGAGATTTGTTTGAATGAATTAGTGCCTCTGCACATCCCAGAATTTTGTTCGCTCCACCAAAAGCAGATGGATGTCTTTTCAACTGCCTGGACATTATGCTCTGGAATTGACTTCCTAAAACTATCCACATCTCCACTCCTTTCAGGATATTTTTCTCAATAACGCTCTCTTTGACTAAGCTTTTGGTCACCCATCCTAACATGTGATCTGTGACCTGTGTTCTGTGACCCGTTGTCAAATTTTGTCTGATTAACACTTCTGTGACGTACCTGGCATATTTTACAACATTAATGGTGCAGAATAGATGCCTCATTGTTTCTGTTAAAATGGTGCATGGTGAATTGGTACATGCAGATGAAGCGACTGCATGGAAAGCTCACTCACGGTAGCTTCCTCCTTTGTACCTCTAAAAATGTTTAAATGCACAACATGTGCCTCATTCAATGATTAAATGCCAAAATGTTTGTGATGGGAATCTGCCACAGATGTGATAAGATGCAAAGCCAGTTCAGACCCAATCAGAACAGTAGTTTTCTGCCACATTTCTGAATTGTCTAGCTTGCTAGTTTCCTTATACAACTTCAACATAGCACAGAGCAAGGACTGTAAAGATTATTTTTGATTGGATAAATAAAGAGCAGTCAGGGTTCAAATAGAAAGGTTCATTACCGTAGCAATTCAAAGAAAGGAAATGGAAAAAAAACAATCTTCTTGGATAAAATCTCCAAAGCACAATGTATAAACACGATTTTCAAGTAGAATATCACTACAATTCCTGGTGCAAGCCCAACTAATCAGCTCTCAGTGGTCAAATTGTGAAAGTAACTATCTGAGGAAAAACATCAGCTGGTTCTGTGTTCAATCATACGATAGAAGGTGTATTTTTTCAAAAAGTAAGTGATCTGGTTACAAAAAAGCAGGAATTTCGAGGGAGCGGGTGTTTGAACACCCCACATTGCCTTTAGCACTGAAAGAAGGATCTCCTGTTCACCAGGATGTTTGTTTGCAAGTCAAAACTCAGAACCGCAGTATGTACATAGTCACTGACATATTCAAGCAGGCAGAGAAGATGAATTGTGATGTTTTATCTGTTACTTTGCTTTAAAAAAAAATGCCTCCCTCTCTCAAACGAAATGGGAATTTATGATTGAGAAGTGAAATAATCCTCGTGTTTGTTCACTGCAATTCCCCAAGCAGAAAACCATTTTCCTATTCATTTTACATCAAAACTCTCCATTATTTCTAGAACACTTATTAAATCTGCTCTTGGTCTTCGGTGCTCCAATATAAATAGTCCCATTATCTCACGTCTCCCCTCATGTCGATATTTTTCCAACCCTACGTATCATCCTGGTGAATCTATGCTGCGAGTTCTCCAAGAGGCTTTATTGTCCTTTCCATATTGGGAGTAACCAAAACTGCACACACGAGTCAAACACTGACCTCTCAATGCATTGCATAAATTAATTATTACTTCTTTGCTCCATATCTCCATTTGTAAAACTCATAATTCTTTTGGCCTTTATATGGCTTAACCTACCTGCACTCCTACTTACATGGATTTATGTATTTAGATTCCCTAAATCTCACTCCACCTACACCCTTCTGTGTCTTCCCATTAAATAACTTAAGTAACTATCTTACCTCACAATAACTAAAATTAAACTGTATCTGCCATCTGGACGTCCATTCTAGTAAGCTATGTCTTTCTGAAATATATTAGTCTCTCTCACGTTTACTCAAACTACTACTCTGGTGTTGCAAATTTCCTGATTATGTTTATTATATACAACCCCAAATCATTTTATATGTACAGACCACTAGAGTGGGACTAGCATTTGCCCTGGGCAAATCCCTTCCAATCCTTTTCCAGTCTAAACAACATTAATCTGCCCTCATTCTTTGATTACAGTCCACAAACAATTGTTCTGTCCCAAGTTGCTGCACTTCCTCTTACACGCGAGGTATCCTGGGTTTGTTGGATCACCTGCTGTGTCTCTGATGAATACTACCTCCTTTCACATAAAGAGGGAGGATAAACAGAAAAATAATCAGCTTCGCAGAACCCCACCCACTGTCCCACACCCCAACCAACAAACACATACTGCTCAACCTTCAAAAATGCCTCAAGCAGAACTGCAAAGGCCTGAGAATAGTCTGCACACCTGACACTTGTAGGGCACAGTACAAGGTTAGTTAAGAGGAAATACCACAGAAAAAAAAGCATGGAAATCAACCATGCTGGAGTTTAATTAATTGAGTGGGAGGGTTAAATTATCGCAAAGCAAAATTACAAGGAACTACAATGCTGGTTCCCTGTTTTCACAGTGGATATCAGGCACCGTTATTGAGGTTTAACCAGAACAGTTAAAATTGGAGAAGTTCATTTGTGGTACAAGGAAGCACATGAACAGCTATATCAGCATAGAAACAGATAAGTAGAAAGAAGAAAACCAGCTGATCTCAGTACAAACTTGCTGTCAACGTTTCTGTCCTATGTTTCTGATCACTAAGCTGATAATATTGCCTCTCAATGGTGCTTTTGTCCACAATATTCAAACTTTACAAGGAGTTTGCACATTCTCCCCGTGTCTGCATGGGTTTCCTCCTGTTTCCTCCCACAGTCAAAGGATGTGCAGGCTAGGTGGATTGGCAATGCTAAAAATTGTCCCTTAAATGTCCAAAAGATGGGGACTTCCGGTTGCGGCTATGCGGCGCGAAGCCGCACGTTCGGCAGCTCCCGCTTTAAAATGACTTGTGGGCTCTTTTAAGGGCCCCAAACGGCGCTGATTCAACAATTCCCGGTGGATAAAGGGGTCTGGAGCAAATCCCCCGGGATTTATGGTGCGGACTCGAAGTGGGACGAGGAGAAAAGCGGCAGCAGCTCCCCTGGAAAAGCAGGGGAAGGTGGACAAAATGGCGGCCGGTGGAGCCCCTGAGGAGTGGAGGCAGTGGGCAGAGGAGCAGCAGGCGGCCCTTCTGTGCTATTTCACGGAGCTGAAAGGGGAGTTGTTGGAATCCCTGAAGGTGACGGCGAGTAAGCTGCTGGAGACCCAGACAACCCAGGGTGCAGCGATACTTGAGTTGCAGCAGCAGGCCTCTGAGCGCGAGGAGGAGGTTTCGGCCCTCGTGGGGATAGTGGAGATACACAAGGCGCTTTATAAAAAGTGGCAAGATCGGTTCGAGGAGATGGAGCTCCGGTCAAGGAGGAAGAACCTGCGGATCCTGGGCCTCGAGGAGGGGCTGGAGGGGTCAGACTTGCCGGCCTATGTGGCCGTGATGTTGAACTCGCTGTTGGGGGCAGGATCCTTCCATCTGCCCCTGGAGCTGGAGGGGGCCCACAGAGTACTGGCCAGGCGGCCTAAGGCGAATGAACCCCCGCGGGCGGTGCTGGTGCGGTTCCATCGGTTCAGTGACCGGGAGTGTGTTCTCCGATGGGCCAAGAAGGTGAGGAGTAGTAAGTGGGAGAATTCAGTAGTGCGTATCTACCAGGACTGGAGTGCGGAGGTGGCCAAGCGGAGAGCCGGATTTAACCAGCCGAAGGCGGTGCTCCATGGAAAGCAGGTGAATTTCGGCATGTTGCCGCCTGCGCGTCACCTACAAGGACCGGCATCACTACTTTGAGTCCCCGGAGGAAGCGTGGGCCTTTGTGCAGGCTGAAAAGCTGGACTCGAACTAGAGATTGGGGGCTGTGGGAGTTTTTCTATTCATGTATCATTGTTTATGCTGTAGCGGGTTATTCTGTTTGTTTTTGTTTTTTCTCTCGCTTTCGGACGATGTGGGTTATGGTTTTGTGTTCTAAGGGGGGTACTGGGGTTTGTGGTTGATCTGTGTCTTTGTTTATACGGAGTTGGTGGTTGGGTTGGGACTGTTGGTTGGGAGCTGCGTTGGTGGGGTGGGGCAATGTGAAAGCGCGGGCTTTTCTCTGGTTTCCCGCGCTGCGGGACAAGGGAGTGGAGCTGGTGGCGAGCGGCGTGGTTATTACACTGGGTTTCCCGCGCTGAAGCGGTGCCCAGGAGTTGATGCGGGGGAGGAGGGGGGACCTCATATCGGGAGGGGTCGGAGTTAGAGCGAGAGCTGCCGGGGTCAGCAGAAGTCAGCTGTCTCACGGGAGTACAGTGGAGGGAGAGTCGCGGCTAGGAGGGGTCCTAGCCTGGGGATACCGGGTTGCTGATGCATTGGCCAGGGAGGAGTGGGTGCGGATCGGGGTGAGGTTCTATCGCCGTGGGAAACGGGCCGAATGGGTGATGGCCAGGGGCGAGCAGTCGATGGGCTATGGCTAGTCGACGGGGGGAGGGGGACGGGGTGCCCCCTGATCCAGCTGATTACGTGGAACGTGAGGGGGTTGAATGGGCCGGTTAAGCGGGCCCGGGTGTTTTCGCATCTGAAGGGGCTGAAGGCGGACGTGGCCATGCTTCAGGAGACTCACCGGAAGGTGGCGGACCAGGTCCATCTGAGGAAGGGGTGGGTGGGGCAGGTTTTCCAATCAGGGTTCGACTCGAAGAACCGGGGGGTGGCGATCCTGGTGGGGAAGAGGGTGGCGTTTGAGGCATCTGAGGTTGTGGCTGATAGTGGCGGCAGATATGTGATGGTGAGCAGTAAGCTGCAGGGGGAGAGGGTGGTGTTGGTTATGTATGCCCCAAATGGGGATGTTGCTGGTTTCATGAGGCGTATGTTGGGCCGCATTCGTGGCCTGGAGGTGGGGGGCTTGATCATGGGGGGGGACTTCAATATGGTGCTGGATCGCCTACTGGATCGTTCTAGTTCAAGGACAGGCAGGGGGCCGGCGGCGGCCAAGGTGTTGAGGGGGTTTATGGACCAGATAGGAGGAGTGGATCCCTGGAGATTCGGGAGGCCGAGGGCTCGGGAGTACTCTTTTTTCTCCCATGTGCACAGGGTTTATTCCCGCATTGATTTCTTTGTTTTGAGCAGGGGACTGGTCCCGAGGGGGGAGGAGGCCGAGTATTCGGCTATTGCGATTTTGGACCATTGCCCGCTTTGGCGTCTGGATGTGGGGGTGTTGGCTGATGAGGAAGTGTGCAGGACGGTCCGGGGATGTATCGAGAGGTACCTCGAGGTCAATGATACTGGGGAGGTCCAGGTGGGGATGGTGTGGGAGGCTCTGAAGGCAGTGTTTAGGGGGGAGCTGATCTCCATCCGAGCCCATAGGGAGAGGGGGGGAGAGGAGGGAGAGGGAGAGACTGGTGGAGGAGCTGTTGAGTGTGGATAGGAGGTACGCGGAGGCCCCGGAGGAGGGATTGCTGGGGGAGCGGCGTAGCTTGCAGGCCAAGTTTGATTTATTGACCACCAGAAAGGCGGAGACACAGTGGAGGAAGGCGCAGGGAGCGGTCTATGAGTATGGAGAGAAGGCGAGCAGGATGCTGGCGCACCAGCTTCGTAAGCGGGACGCGGCTAGGGAGATTGGTGGAGTGAAGGATAGAGATGGGAATGTGGTTGGGCAGGGGGCAGAGGTCAATGAGGTCTTTAGGGACTTCTATAGGGAACTGTACCAGTTGGAGCCGCCGCGGTGGGAGGGGGAATGGAGAGTTTTTTGGACAGACTCCGATTTCTAAGGGTGCAGGAGGAGCAGGTGGAGGGACTGGGGGCGCCGATCGAGTTGGAGGAGCTGGTCAGTGGGATTGGCCACATGCAGTCGGGGAAGGCGCCGGGACCGGATGGATTCCCGGTTAAATTTTATAAGAAATATGCGGACCTGCTGGGCCCCCTGTTGGTCAGGACCTTTAACGAGGCATGGGAGGGGGGAGTTCTGCCCACGACGATGTCTCGGGCGCTGATCTCCCTGATCCTGAAGCATGATAAGGACCCCTTGCAGTGCGGATCATACAGGCCGATTTCACTGCTGAATGTAGATGCCAAGTTGCTGGCAAAGATCTTGGCCACTAGAATAGAGGACTGGGTGCCGGGGGTGGTACATGAAGATCAGACGGGTTTTGTGAAGGGGAGGCAGCTGAACACTAACGTGCGAAGGCTGCTAAATGTGATAATGATGCCGGCAGCAGAAGGAGAGGCGGAGATTGTGGTGGCATTGGATGCGGAGAAGGCCTTTGACAGGGTTGAGTGGGGGTACTTGTGGGAGGTGTTGGAGAGGTTCGGGTTTGGGGTGGGGTTTATTAAATGGGTGAGGTTGCTGTACGAGGCCCCGATGGCAAGTGTAGCGACAAATGGGAGGAGGTCAGAGTACTTCAGGCTCCACCGTGGGACGAGGCAGGGTGCCCCCTGTCCCCCTTGCTTTTTGCGCTGGCAATTGAGCCTCTTGCCATGGATCTCAGGGAGTCGAGGAGGTGGAGGGGTTTAGTGCGAGGTGGGGAGGAGCACCGAGTGTCGCTGTATGCGGACGACTTGCTGTTTTATGTAGCAGACCCGGTGGGGGGAATGCCGGAGGAGATGGAGATTCTTGCTGAGTTCGGGAGTTTCTCGGGATATAAATTGAACCTGGGCAAGAGTGAGCTGTTTGTCGTACACCCGGGAGATCAGGAGGAGGGGATTGGTAGGCTCCCGCTAAAGAGGGCAGTGAGGAATTTTAGGTACCTGGGTGTTCAGGTGGCTAGGAGCTGGGGGACTCTGCACAAGCTCAATTTTACTAGGTTGGTGGAGCAGATGGAGGAGGAGTTTAAAAGGTGGGACATGCTGCCGTTGTCGTTGGCGCGTAGAGTACAGTCCGTTAAAATGACGGTGCTCCCGAGGTTTTTTTTTCAGTGCCTCCCCATTTTCGTTCCGAGGGCCTTTTTTAGAAGGGTGAACAGCAGCATTCTGGGATTTGTTTGGGCGTACGGGACTCCGAGGGTAAGGAGGGTCTTTTTGGAGCGGGGCAGGGATAGAGGGGGGCTGGCGCTGCCCAACCTCTCTGGGTACTATTGGGCGGCTAACGTCTCGATGGTACGTAAGTGGGTAATGGATGGGGAGGGGGCAGCATGGAAACGGATGGAGATGGCGTCCTGTGGAGGCACGAGCCTGAAGGAAGGCACTGGTAACGGCGCCGCTGCCGCTCCCTCCAACGAGGTACACGACGAGCCCGGTGGTGGCGGCTACCCTCAAAATTTGGGGGCAGTGGAGGCGACACAGGGGGGAAGTGGGGGGCTAGGTGGAGGCCCCGCTGTGGGGGAACCACCGGTTTGTACCAGGGAACATGGATGGCGGGTTCCTGGGGTGGCACATGGCAGGCATTAGGAAGTTTGGAGACCTGTTTATTGACGGGAGGTTCGCGAGCCTTGGTGAACTGGAGGAGAAGTTTGAGCTCCCCCCGGGGAATATGTTCAGGTACCTGCAGGTCAAGGCGTTTGCTAGGCGACAGGTGGAGGGGTTCCCTTCACTGCCCCCGCGGGGGGTAAGGGATAGGGTGCTTTCGGGGGTGTGGGTCGGGGATGGGAAGGTGTCTGACATCTACCAGGTAATGCAGGAGGTGGGGGAGGCGTCAGTAGAGGAGCTGAAGGCTAAGTGGGAGGTAGAGCTGGGGGAGCAGATTGAGGAGGGGACATGGGCGGACGCCCTGGAGAGGGTGAACTCCTCCTCTTCATGTGCGAGGCTTAGTCTCATCTAGTTCAAGGTGCTGCACCAGGCCCACATGTCCGGATTTAGGATGAGTAGGTTCTTTGGGGGTGAAGACAGGTGCGTCAGGTGTTCAGGGAGTCCAGCGAACCATGCCCATATGTTCTGGGCATGCCCGGCACTGGAGGAGTTCTGGAAGGGGGTGGCGAGGACGGTGTCGAGGGTGGTGGGATCCAGGGTCAAGCGAGGCTGGGGACTCGCGATATTTGGGGTTGGGGTGGAGCCGGGAGTGCAGGAGGCAAAAGAGGCCGATGTCTTGGCCTTTGCGTCACTAGTAGCCCGGCGGAGGATCTTGCTGCAGTGGAAAGATGCGAGACCTGGATTAATGACATGGCGGGATTCATTAAGTTGGAGAGGGTCATGTTCGCCCTGAGGGGGTCGGTACAAGGGTTCTTTGGAGGTGGCAGCCTTTCCTCGACTTTCTGGCTCAACGATAAGGTACTAGGTCAGCAGCAGCAGCAACCCGGGGGGGGGGGGGGGGGGGGTTTGTTATATGCGGTGTTACGGGTGCCGGGGGTGTTTATTATTATTGTTTCGTTGATATATATTTTTCAACAAATTCCAATAAAAAAAAATTTTTTTTTTTTTAAATGTCCAAAAGATGTGCAGGTTAGGTGGGGTCATGGGGATAGGACGGGGGAATGGACCTAAGTAGGATCCTCCTTTAGAGGGTCTGTGCAGACTCGATAGATTGAATAGCCTCCTCTTGCACTGTAAGGATTCTATAGCTTAATAGAACAAAAATATTGGGCGCGATCTACGGGCCATACTGCACCCGAAAAGCAACATAATGGCAAGTAAATTATGTGAGACCCTGCTCCCGTGGTCTACCTGGCTCAACACGCCTCGCGAGATCTAACGCAATCTCACACAACGTCACAATGTGAAACTCGCCCATTGTGGGCAGGATCATGTTTTGGAAAATCTACATATTAGAGCGAGACAGCTCGTCTCCACAAACGGGGACGAGATGGAACAGCACCCGTGGAGTCTCCCAGAGGATTGGAGGTCCCCAGGTGCATGCCCTCTGGGCAGGATGGCACCCCGGCACTGCTTATGCCACCTGGGGACTCTGGCAGTGCCACCTGGGTTCCAAGGTGCCCAGGTGGCACTGCCAGCTGGCAGGGCCACTGCCAGAGTCCAGGCTGGCATTGCCATGGTGCCAAGCTGGCATTGTTTGTGCGGCAGTGATTGGGTAGGGGGTGCTCTGCGCAGGTATGGGGGGGCTGGGGACCCCTTTACAGTGGGTTGGGGCTTGAGAGCTCAAGAGATCAGGACGCCATTTCAAAATGGCCTCCTGATCTTGCCCTGCACTTAGCGGTTTCAGCGAGCAGGACTCTTCATTGCAGGAAATGGGACTAAGTGCGGCCTCGGTCATGCGTTCCCCGCTGAGGCCCCGTACCTAACCGGAGTCACGTTAGATACATTGTGAGAGTGCTGGGAAGCACACAGCTGAACGCACTCGCTATGAGGCATTGTTCCCATTTGTGTAAATTGCACCCATTATGATGTTGATGTGAATTGGAGACATGAGAATTATTTAGCATGTCGATACCAAAACATCATCAGAATAAAGATCTCACTTACACGACTACAGATTGATGTGATATTCTCAATTCAAAATCTCAAATCTTTCTCACCACTGATAACAGAATTCAAAATATCACTACATTAGTCTAGTGTTAGGTAATTCAAGACACTTTCAACCAGACAGAAAAGTGTGGCAACGCAAAATCTTGTTTTGATTTCTGTTTTTAATATTTTAAATCTGCAGAGTATGAAAATTTCACATATCCAATGTTATTATGATCAGTTGTTTTGTAGTACAGAACTTGAGTATTGCTGGGGGAAAAAAACATTGTTTTGTCAAAGCTTTTGGTCACAATATGATAGAATTCTTCATAAATTCTTGACATCAAAGCAGCATTTGACCGAATATGGCATCAAGGAGCCCAAACGAAACTGGAGTCAAAGGGAATCGGGGTGGGGGGGGGGACTGGTTGGAGGCATACCTGGCTCAAAGGAAGATGGTTGGAGGTCAATCATCTCAGCTCCACGACATCACTGGAGGAGTTCCCCAGGATAGTATCCTAGGCCCAACCATCTTCAGCTGCTTCATCAATGACCTCCCTTTCATCATAAGGTCAGAAGTGGAGATGTTTGTGGATGACTGCACAATGTTCAGCACCATTCGCAACTCCTCAGATAACAAAGCAGTCATATCCAAATGCAGCAAGACCTGGACAATATCCAGGCTTGGGCTGACAAGTGGCAAGTTACATTCGCACTAGACAAGTGCCAGGCAATGACCATATCCTGCAAGAGGGGATCAAACCACTACCCCATGACATTCAATAGCATTACCACCACTGAATCCCCTGCAATCAACATCCTCGGGGTTACCATTGATCAGAATCTGAACTGGACTAACCATATAAATATTGTAGCTATTAGGGCAGGTCAAAGGCTGGGATCCTATCATGAGTCACTCACCTCCTGACCCTGCAAAGTGTGTCCACCATCTACAAGGCACAAGTCAGGACTGTAATGGGATACTCTCCACTTACCTAGATGAGTGCAGCTCGAAAAACACTCTAGAAGCTCGACACCATCCATGACAAAGTAGCACGCTTGATTGTTCCCCCTTCCACAAACATTCAAACATTCCATCACTGATGAACAGTGGCAGCACGGTGTACCATCTACAAGATGCACTGCAGTAACTCACCAAGGTTCCTTCTAAACCCACGACCAGTATCATCCAAAAGGACAAGAGCAGCAGATACCTGGGTACCCCACTACCTGGAGGTTCCCCTCCAAGTCACTCACCACCCTGACTTGGAAATATATCACCACTCCTTCACTGTCACTTGGGCAAAACCCTGGAACTCTCTCCCTCATAGTACAGTGGGTAAACCTAAACCTCAAGGACTGTAGCGATTCAAGAAGGCAACTCACCACCACCTTCTGAAAGGCAACTGGAGATGGTAAATAAATGCAAGCCCAACTAGCAAGGCACACATCCTGCAAATGAATGAAAAAATTAAAGATGGTAAGTGATTCTGAGACGAGGGTCCTGAATTTAAATAAAGGAAACTACAATGATTGAGGTGCAAGTTGGCTATGATGGGTTGGGGAGCATTACTTAAAGAGATACTGTAGTGGTCGATAGGCAATGGCAAACATTCAAAAAGTGCATGGGTAAACTGCAGCAATTGTTCATTCCTGTCTGGCATAAAAATAAAACAGGAAAGGTGGCCAAACCATGGCTTCCAAGCAAAATTAGAGATAGCATTAGATCCAAGGAAGAGCACACAAATTGGCCAGAAAAAAACAGCAGTCCTGAGGATTGGGAGCAGTTTCAAATTCAGCAAAGGAGGACAAAGGGGGAAATAGAGTACAAGAGTAAGCTTGCAGGGAACATGACAACAGACTGCAAATGTTTCTATTGATATGAAAAGAGAAAAAAAATTAGCGAAGACAAATCTACGTCCTTTACAGTCAGAAAGAGGGAAATTATAATGGGGAACAAAGAAATGGCTGACCAACTATATACTTTGGTTCTATCTTCTCAAAGGGGGACACAAATAACGTAACAGAAATGTTGGGGAACATAGGGTTTTGTGTGAGGGAGGAACTGAGGGAAATCAGTATTAATAGGGAAATGGTTGGGGAAATTGATTGGACTGAAGGCTGATGAATCCCCAGGTCTTGATAATCTACATCCTGGAGTATTAAAGGAACACAAGAACATACGAACTAGGAGCAGGAGTAGGCCATCTGGCCCTTCGAGCCTTCTCCGCCATTCAATGAGATCATGGCTGATCTTTTGTGGTCTCAGCTCCACTTTCCAGCCCGAACACCATAACCCTTTATTCCTTTAGTCTTCAAAAAACTATCTATCTTTATCTTGAAAACATTTAATCAAGGAGCCTCAACAGCGTCACTAGGCAGAGAATTCCATAGATTCACAACCCTTTGGGTGAAGAGGTTCCTCCTAAGCTCAGTCCCAAATCTATTTCCACTTATTTTGAGGCTATGCCCCCTTGTTCTGCTAAAGAAGTGGCACTATAAATAGTGGATGCATTGTTGATCATCTTCCAAGATTCTATAGACTCTGGATCAGTTCCTGCAGGTTGGAGGGTAGCTAATGTGACCTCACTATTTAAAGAGTGAGGTGGAGGGAAAACAGAATTATGAGAGTGTTGACTGCTTGGCAAGTGTACTCTGATTGGTAGAGATGCAAATTCAACTGGTGTATTCTTCATGGCAACATCTGTGCCAGCCCGCTTGCCAACCAATCACCATTCACTTCTCATGCAGTATAAATTTGCTTTTACTGGCACACTGATGAGTGCAAGGCCTCGGCAGGTGAGGGTGATCAGCCGTGTCCGGCTGCCTCTGACCCTTCTCGACGAACATGGAGGACAAGACAAAGAAAGACCAGTGGTCGGGGTTCACGTGATGGGAGCGTGGAAGTGGCTGCATTTTCACTAACTCTGGCACTACTCATTTTTTTTTCATAATTTTAGAGTACCTAATTAATTTTGTCCAATTAAGGAACAATTTAGCGTGGCCAATCCACCTAGCCTACACATCTTTTGGGTTGTGGGGGCAAAATCCATGCAAACACGGGGAGAATGTGCAAACTCCACACGGACAGTGACCGAGGGCCGGGTTTGAACCTGGGATCTCGGCGTCGTGAGGCAGAAGTGCTAACCACTGCGCCACCATGATGCCACAGGCACCACTCATCTTTTAATCCTTTTTTTAAATCCGGATGCACAACCAATAATTATTTGATCCTGATGTGCATGATCTGAGTTATGTTCCTAGAAGATCCTGGTTACATTTTGGCAATGGGGAGCCAAGTTAAGTCAAGTTGGTTAAATGAGGTGGTCCAAGATGGTCGGGGTGTGGTCCAGTTCACAATGGCAGTTCCGCTGATGGACGGACCTCAGCCGTGACAATGTCCATGGCATTGAGATGATGGCTGCCATTGTGAGTGAAGTCGCGGATGACGGTCTTGGCTCTCCTGCACAGTATGTTGAACATCCTGCTAAATTTGGAGAGAGGAGGCCGGAGAAGGGACATTCGTGTGCTGGTCTCATGAGGGGTGCTGGGGATGAATTCACCCATATGTTGAATATATTTGGAATAAAGCATATTTAAATAAAAAGGATATATCGGAGGATGGGGGGGATAAAAGGATGACAGAATAACAGGACATAGCCACAATTGGCTCAGTGCACAACCAAGTTCACTGGATAACGGCTACAGAGCCACAGAACCTCTAGAAAACCTTACAGGAGTAAACTTACATGAGCCCAGAACTTTAAGATAAGGGTCGCAAACATCACGGAATGTATCCGAATTAGCTCCAAGTAAACAAGTCAAAAATTCTATTGGTACACATCCAGAATTATTTTATGCCAGTTCGGAATTGATGAGGTCTTATCATTAACCCATTCATATAGTATATTCTTCCGTGCTGCAAATGTTAGGGTCTTGTACAGCTTTTTCCCACTTGCATTACTGGGGCGGTCCTGCAACTGGCCGGATGGCCCGACGCTGTCGCCGAGAGCGGCGCAAACCACTCCGGCGTCAGGCCGACCGGAAGGGCGAAGGGCCGGCGTGAGTTGGCGCATGCACAGAACCGCCGGCGTGGTTCCGTGCATGTGCAGACCGGCCGACGTGTTTCCTGCGCATGCGCAGGCGGCTTCTTCTCAGCGCCGGCCATGGCGGGGCCCTACAGAGGCCGGCGCGGAAGGAAAGAGTGCCCCCACTGCACAGGCCCACCTGCAGACCGGTCCAGTCTTTTGAACTGGAAGACCCAGTATCAGATGCAAAAGTTTGAACTCCAAGGCTGTATCAAAGATCCTCTCAAGCTTTTGAAGAACATTAAACAAATAGGCTTTAATCTCAACACCAGATCAAAAACAGTGCAGGTAATTCCTTGCACGTCTGGCACAATGAGGATGTGGCGGGGTCAAACCTGTGCCACAAGCCTGGAGTAATACGCAGATGGTGTCTTAAGCTGAGTTTCTTTTGTTCTGTTACAAACTGAAATTTTATTAGCACATTCCCAAATATGACCCCTTATCTCATAGCCAATAATTACTGCAAGGTCACTCTCCCAAGACCTCAGAATCCAATGTAGTATCACAAGATCTAGAGCATTGAGTATCATAAAATGTATTAACTAAATGCTTGGGCTCCACAGATAGTAGGATTTGTTTAACTGGGGAAATTGCGGCATCAAAGAGAAGAGTTGTCTTACTTGGGATAAAATCCTTAAATTGCAGATATCTAAAATAGAGCAGTTTTCTCTATTTTAGAAAACAAATATTGTTATGGGCCAGTCTTTAGAGAACCCCAAAGTGTTCACCTCACCCACAACTTTTAATGGATTGTGGTATGGGGAGCACACGGCCCACTCTACAGGTGTGGTACCACATAAATCGAAAAATATTTTTTAAAGCAAAACAATGTTTATTCTATGAACTCAAGTTAACCTTTTTAAAACATATAGTAAACATCTTAGCAACCATCAATTCAAATACAACCCACAAAGAATACAACATTAAGTAATCCGTAAGCTGTCCTTTTAACATCCAGAAGACTTGAGAAACCACTTTTAACAGCAGCACATTAGGTTAAAGTCACTACTCAGAACATTTATAATTCTGACTTCACCAAATGATCAAGAGATAGTCTTTTGATGGCAGAGAGAATAGCAGTACACCTACTTGGTCTGGCTTCAGCTCCAACACTGAAAACAAAACTAAAACACACCTTGCAGCAAACAGCCTAAAACAAAAGTAAAAAGCTGAAAGACAGCCCAGCTCCACCCACTCTCTGACATCACTGCAGTAGTAAACACCCATTTCTTAAAGGTTCTCTCACATGACAATATCAAATATCAAATCGTTGACACAGCTGCTCAAACGGTGAAATACTTCCCCTAGTCTACAGAGACCTCTATCCCTCCAGATAGCAGAAATGTGGTCCATAAGACCTGGCGGGAAATCCGATTACCTTGAACTGAAGAAAGGGCGGAAGCTAAATTAGATCTCCTTCTAACTCATGGATCATCCTACAAGCCTTCAGAATATTAATAACATTAATTTATCGCACTTATCTAGCACCATCTTAGAGTCCTTAAGAAATAAAAGTGACTGCAAGGAGTACAAGATCTGATCAACTTCAACATTGTGCAGGACGAAGGGTTGCCCTTAACCCAGTCACATATAAATTTAAGGTGGGAAGCTAACTGGGACATCTTAAAATTTGGCATCCCTAGCTCTCCTTCAGAACCAGACAACTGCTCTTAGACGAGGCTTCCTTTTGTTCCAAACAAAATAATTAAATGAACCATTAATTTTTTTTAAGGACCTTAGCAGACAATAGGATAGATAGCATTTGCAGAGGATAAAGTAGCCAAGGCAACACATTCATGCATACATAGAATCATCTTAATCTGTGGAACTCTTTGTTGCAGAAGGATATGGAGGACGAATCACCGAGTGTCTTTAAGACAGAGATAGATAGGTTCTTGATTAATAAGGGGATCAGGAAGCAGGGAGGCGAGGGGATGGTGAAGATCAAGGAGAAATGGGAAGTGGAGTTGGAAGGGGAGATCAAATGGGGAGCATGGACTGAGGCACTGCATAGGGTAAACGGGGCCTCCTCTTGTGCAAGGATGAGCCTGATACAGTTTAAGGTGATGCACAGGGTGCATATGACTCAGGTGAGAATGAGTGGGTTCTTTCAGGGGGTAGCAGATGAGTGTGAGAGGTGTATGTGGTGGGCCAGCGAATCACACGCACATGTTTTGGGGTTGCAGAAAATTGGGAAGATTCTGGGCGGGAGTGTTCACGGCCTTAGCCAGGATAGTGGAGGGGGAGGTGGATCGGACCCTTTGGTGGCGATATTTAGGGTTTCAGAGAAGCCGCAGTTCATGGAGAGGAGGAAGGCCGATGTCTTGGCCTTCGTCTCTCTGATTGCACGGCGGCAAATTTTGCTGGAGTGGCGGTTGGCACTGCCATCAGGGGTAGTGGCAAGGTTGGGTGACCTGTACAACTTCCTGCAATTAGAGAAGATAAAGTATGAGTTAAGGGGCTCTTCAGGGGGGTTTGAGGAAAGGTGGGGGATGTTTGTGACCGTGTTTGAGGGGCTGTTCGTCGCGGGGGGTGTGTGTGAAAAAGAGGTAAAATCTGTACAGACTGTATAGTTGATTGTTGGGAAGTATGTTTCTCGGGGTATTTATTTGCTGTAACCTGTTTTGATGCATGTTTGTAATAAAATACATTTTAAACAAAAAAGGGAATCAGGAGTAATGGGGAAAAGGCAGGAGAATGGGGATGTGAAAAATATCAGCCATGATTGAATGGCAGAGCAGACTCGATTGGCCGAGTGGCCTAATTCTGCTCATATGTCTTATTGTCTTACGATCAAGGCAATTCTACCCATCCAGGAAATTGGTAAAGCTGAACAGTTTAGCAGGTCCAATTTAACAAAGGCTAATAATGGAGGAAGGTTCGCCTATATAGCTGCTAAACCAGGGGTAATATGAATGGCCAGATAAGTAAACCCCAAAGGGGAAACTATGCCTGGAGTTCGCAAAGTTAATGTTATAACCAAAAAAAGACTCGGGACCTGTTCGAATGGCATTGTCTCGGCCTCAAAAGCCCAACTCGGTGACGTGACGAGATGATTAAATTTCACAGGGATGCCTCGTGAGATCTAACGAGATCTCATGAGATGTCGGAATCTGGATCTCGCCCTCACTGGGCAGGATCCAGGCTGGCAGTGCCAAGATGCCAGGTTGCCCGTGCTGGAGATCAGGCCCAGGGGTGCCCTGCACTTATGAGGTGGGGTGAGGGGCGCTCGAGGACCCCCTAATCGGTAAGTTGGGGCATTGGCCACAATGGGAGGGTCAAGAGATAGGGGCGGCATTTAAAAATGGTGCCCCAATCTCTTCCTGCATTGGCGAGCACTGAAGGTAAGTGCTGCCTCGGCGGGGTGTTCCTTGCAGAGGTCTAAAAAAAAACAGTCCTATTTAATAGTGGGGTTGTTTTCGGCGATGCAAGCTCCGAGAAACACCCCGCTATTCGCGCCCAAAATGGTACTTTTTCTCTCTCGTTAAATCACACCCTAAATCTAGCTACCACATCAATAATGTTCGGTTTGGAAACAAACAGATACACATCCGTTATAAAGCAAAATATTTTGCTGCCTACCTCCGCTAGACAACCCACAAACCTGAGGGTCCACCTAATGTCCTCTGCATAATGTTCAATGGCTAGAGCAAACAAAAGGGGAGACGAGGAACATTCCTGCCTAGTTCCTCTTTCAAGGACAAAATGCTCAGACCTATAACCATTTGTAACGACTGCCGCCATTGGGTTTCTGTAAAGTACTTGAATCAGCTTCACAAATTCCCCTCCCAATCCAAACTTATGCAATATGTAGAACAAAAAAGTCCATTCTACCCTATCAAACGCTTTTTCGGCATCTGCGGCACACTAACCCATCCAAAGCAAGCTTTGAATTGGAAGACTTGGATTCTCACAGGAAAGATTTCCTCCTGGTGCATCACCAGAATCTGAGGCATACTTTCAAATCAACATTTAATAAAGAAAGGGGTCTGAAAGACTTGGACTGCTAAAGATTCTTGCCCGGTTTCAGGATTTAGGAAATAATTATCTCCCAAAGCGACTGCAGTAGCAGGCAAGCCTACGCTAAAGGAATAATTATATATACCAATTAATGGCTCTAATAACAAGTCTTTGAATTCCTCGCAGAGTTCACACCCAAGGTCATCAGGCCCTGGCAGCTTACCAGGTTGAAGCTCTTTTATGGCAGAGACCACCTCCTCCCCAGGAATCAGAGCATTAAAAGTGGTTTTCAGGTCCTTTGAGACAGAAGAGGGTTAAGGAAAGAGAAGAAACGTGCCACAAGTACTGGAGCATCCTCAGCTTGATCCAATTTAGACAAATTGACATAAAACTGTTAAGAGCCTCATTATGTCTTCTGTCCTAATCCTCCTGTTGCCCTTAGAGTCCACCACTGAAGCAAAGAATCAGATTTCTTCCTAATAAGAAACAGCAAATACTCACTTGGCTTATTTCCAAATTCATACAACTTCTGCTGAGCAAATCTCAAGCTCCTCTGCACGCTGGGTCAACAAGGAAGCCAGTGCTGAACTAAGTACACCAATTTGCTTTAGCTTTGCATGACAGGAATTCTCCTGTTCAGCTGCTGCTCCATCTTTCAGTCCGGGAAGGAGATGAGCAAACCACTAGCAAAGGCCTTGCAGGTCTCCCACAGAATAGAGGAGCTCACATCAGAAAAAGAGTGAACACAATAAAAAATTTCACATTCGGCCTTATGGTGAAATTATGGTCGTTCAGTAAAGATGCATCAAATCTTCAGGACCTGGGCAGTGGGTGGGCCTCCTGGAGAAGAAATTCTAAAAAGACTGGAGCGTGGTCAGAGATCACAATATTACCTACGGTACAAGGGTCATCTTTGGTGTGACAAGAGTGAGGCCATAAGAAAGTGAACTCTTTATCCTTTTCTCCACACATCCAGATAGCCCACCTCTTTACAAGGCGAAGCCAACATCTAACTTGCAACATAGGAGGGTTCTTTGTAATAGGGGGTTTGTCAATCAATGGGTTAAGATGGCAATTGAAATCACCATCAATAAATAAATAATCAGAGGCCAGTTCAGCAAGTCCACAAAAACATTAATGACAAAGTTTGGTGAATATAGGGGACCAAATACATAAATTATCGACATATTCTCCTCATATTCCAGCCCCCTGATAACCACAGATCCTTTGTCCTTCAGGCAGCTTTTCAAACTAAACGCATATTGTTATTTACCAACACTGCAACTCTTCGACTGCTGGTCGAAAGAAGCAAAAAAAACAATTGCCCCGCCCAGTTCGTCTTAGGTTTGGGGTGCTCCCCGTCATCCAGATGAGTTTCTTGCAACAGAGGTTTGTCAACTTTCTCCTTCTTAATAAAAGTCAAGATATTCTTTCTTTGAATAGGATGGTGAATTACCTGCACATTCCAGGAACAGATCTTTATAGCAGCTACTGCTGTTGCTCATTTAACCATAAAAAAATGCAGGATAGCACAGGTAAAGCCACCATGGATTTTCATGCCACATTTGGCCACGCACTAAAGGAAACTTCCCCTTATCCCCAGCCATATGGAGGTACTGACGATACAATACCGCTTCTCTTGTGCTACCGTGGAGGCAGCACGTTAGCACAAGTGGCTAGCACTGTGGCTTCACAGCGCCAGGGTCCCAGGTTCGATTCCCCGCTGGGTGACTGTCTGTGCGAAGTCTGCACGTTCTCCTCGTGTCTGCGTGGGTTTCCTCCGGGTGCTCAGATTTCCTCCCACAGTCCAAAGATGTGCAGATTAGGTGGATTAGCCATGATAAATTGCCCTTAGTGACCAAGAAAAGATTATGGGGGGTTATTGGGTTATGGGGATAAGGTGGAAGTGAGGGCTTAAGTGGGTCAGTGCAGACTCGATGGGCCGAATGGCCTCCTTCTGCACTGTATGTTCTATGTTCTTCTCAGGATATATAGTCTGTAGGTACCATTAATCAAGGATTCTATAACCGCTAATCAGCTCAAATGCAAAAACTATATGAGCCCATAAGTCCTAGGGTGAGTTTTCCTCACCTGCTGTGAGGACTTGTAGGGCCTTAGCAACCCCCTTCATAATAACCCACTTGCCCACCTCTCTGCAAGGACGCTACCTATTTTAATCATAATTGAAATGAAGGCTATCAATGAAAAAGTCCACCGCAAAGATATATACCAGGATTATAAGATGGGAAAACAGACTCTAATATCATACAAACCTACACAACACATGCCTCAAGAACAAGATGATCATTGCAGGATGAACTCCATTAAGGTTAAATGAATATTTATGGCTACATCATTAATACAGGCAAAAATTTGCCATCATGCTTGTTGTGTTTAATCTTTTATACCTTATGAAGGAATCCACCAAACACCTCGACTTGTCCAAACCAGAATCTTTTATTGAGTCTCGTGTGGTAAGATAGCAATCTGTTACAGAGCACGTTATCATGGAGTCTACTTATTATTTCTGATACCTGCACCGAGCACCGACCATTCACTTCTATGTCATATTACCCTCTCAATCCTCTTCTGAAGATGATAGGATGTGTCTCCCCTTCTATGGGAGTTCCTGGCCACATGACCTTGGTCTAGAGACTGCATGACGTGTCTACACTGCCACCTGCTGGTTGGAGGTCGCACAGCATCCATTTTTGATTATCGCCCTTAGGCATATGACCACAATGCTCACTTACAGGATTATCCCTATCAACGTAATGCATCACATTAACAAAGAGTCATCGGACTCGAAATGTTAGCTCTTTTATCTCCCTACAGATGCTGCCAGACTTGCTGAGATTTTCCAGCATTTTCTCTTTTGTTTCAGATTCCAGCATCCGCAGTAATTTGCTTTTATTATTATTATTTGATACATCACATAACAGAACCAATTAAGAGATGAAATTATAGAGGGTATGGGTGAATGGACACCTGTCCTTAGGATCATCAGGATAAACAGCAAAAACTCTTCACTCACAGGATTGCTCCTATCAATGTGATAAATCACGTAACAGGATCAATTAAGAGATTAAATTACAGGGGATGCATTCACTGATTAACAAGGCAAATCCAAAGATGGGTGCAGGTTATATTAAATTGTCCCTTAGTGTCCAACGGTTAAGAGGGATACTGGGGATAGGGTGGTCTTTCAAAGGGTCAGTGCAGACTCAATGGACCGAATGGCTTCCTTCTGCACATTAGGGATTCTGTGAAATGCAAAATATGACTTCAAACAAGGTGTCTGGTGAATTTCACCTCAGGATATCAGGATATCAGGATATCAAGCAAAGATTCGCTAGTATCTTGGCTCATAGGATGGTTCATAGGATTGCCCCCATCAGTGTTATAAACCACGTAACCGGATCAGTTAAGAAACGCAATTACAAAGGACACAGTCAAGGATTGGAGACAAACTGCAGAATATGACTCTAAACACGATAATCGTCAAAATTCACCTCATGGCTCAGTCACAGGGTTGCCCCTGTCAACATGAAAAAGTACAGGATCAACACAAGGGAGTAATACAGGGGTACAGTCCAGGATTAACAAGGAACTGCGGATTGCGATGCCAAATCATTGCCTGTTACGGATTCTAAAAGAGCCAAAGCCTCAGCAGGGGTGTCCAATGTCCTAACTGGCCGTTTGAGGGTGACCCTAAGGACAGCTGGGTAGTGCAGGGCATACCGAATTCCAAAAGCCTTCAAATGCTTCCTGGCCACATCAAGGCCTTTGCATTTTTACTGCACTGCTGCCAAGAAGACCTGGAAGAACAACACTTTGGCGGAAGAACAACACTTTGGCCCCACCATAGAGCCAAGCCACACCACGCCTAGCAGCCTCCAAAACACTCTGGCGGTCCCTGAAGTAATGGAAATATATGATAATAGGCCAGGGATGATGGTTGTCCTTGGGTCTTGAGGTAGTATACATTGCACCGCTTCGAGTTTGGTCTGCCCTGCCTTCATATCGAGGTTAGAAAAAAATATGGCAACAGCCTTCGAAGCATTTAACCGGGAGCCTGCCTTCAGCTCCCTCTGGCAAAGCGCACATGGATATTCTTCCTCCAGTCCCAATTTTCCAAATCCATCAAGATATCAGACACGCCATGCAGCTGATTCTCTAAGGATTACAGCCGAGCTTCGACCAAAGAAGAGGTTTTCTTGACATTAAGGATATTATCCTCCGCCTCTTGCCCGTATTCTGCAGTTCATCCAAGTGGGCATTAATGTTCTGTCAAAACACAGTTTGTCCTCTATAACTTTGATATTGCTTGCTGTCATTTCCTGCGACACCTTCAAGAGCACCAGGCCCAGACCCTGCTCCCCAACCATATCGCCAGGTTGAGTCCCGCTCTGCCCCAAGTGCCTCCAACTGCTCCTTTTTAATCGAGAATTTTCTTGACACACCTCGGCATTCTGTCATCAAAACGCCCCAAAAAATGTTTCAAAGACATAGCACGGAGTATATACTCAAAAAAAAACTATTATGAGCCCTGCACCAGGATAAAATGTAGGATTTAAAAAATCATCAACGCCAGAGGTCATGGAAATATGACTATTCCCACGCTCGCATCACGTTCTCTCCTCTCCCTCCCCCCCCCAGGATATAATTTCGAACAAATAGTCCCTGAAAATTACATTGTTACTAAATGATTCTAATTCGAGGCAGCAGAAAGTCCACGATCCACTAAAAAGGATGATATTTTCTGTGTGATTATCTCCAGCAACGACACAGTTCAGGAAGGGGGTCACGTAACACTAAGTGACTGAACAATGCATTACAGGTTCTGGTTTCACTGTGTGACAGATTAATGTAATATCATCAGCACTAGAAAATCCTACAACTGAGAACAGAGCAATTTCATTCTCCCTCAGGCCTGTACTTACCTTCACTGTTGAGTCAGTCAGTAGGGACTCCACTTCTGAAATAATTATGTGAGCAGTGTGAAGATGGGCATATTCCCAACTGGATATTCTTCAACTCAAATGAGTTGGCACTGGGATTACTAATTAAATGACGAGCACACTGAACCTGCAACTCAGGGAGAAATATTTCCCCAATGCTTGTCTGTGCCATTTCCCTACACAGTCAGAGATGGCAGTTACTTTGGCACAAGCCAAGCAGTCACAGATAAAGACACAGACACTAATAAAGGCACAGACACAAATAGCTGACCAGGTTCAGGCACAGACAAAAACTGGTGCACAGGCAGAGAAACAGGTGCAACCATGGACACTGACATAGGAAGAAAGAAACCTTCTGACAACCTGCCTGATTGATCCCTGCAAACAACATAAAAAGCCCCTCTGGCTCAAGTGATACTTACTGCCCTGGCAGCATCTTTGTGCCAATATATCATGCACAGCTTGCCGAATTCAAACACCTCATTGGCAGCATATATTTTTCTCCTGGTGGGTAATGAAATGTGAAAGAGCGTTATCTGAAAATGAGATGACTGCACCTTTGGAAGGGAACATATGGAACTTGAAAGGTAGGAAGAATCTTATTTAAATGGAGAAAGACTGCAGAAAGCTGCTGCACAGAGGGATTTGGGGTCCTATAGCACTAGTCACAATAAGCTAGAATGCCAGTTTAGCAGGTTAGAGGGAAGGCAAATGGAATGTTGGTCTTTATTCCAAAGGGAATGAAGTATAAAAATAGGGAAGTCTTGCTAAAACTATACAAAACACTAGTTAGAATCAAGGGATATGAGGACTGGGGCAGGAAAGTGGAGTTGAGGTAACAGATCAGCCCTGGTTTTAATTGAACGGCTGAGCTGACTAAAGGGGCTTTTTGCCCTACCCCTCTATGTCTTATGTTTTTATGAGTTACATATTGAAACTTAAAGTAATGACATTAGGTGCAGGAGGAGCTATGAAAAATCTGTTAGTTTTATTTTGGCTTTTTAAATTATTCTCTTTTCACTGGTTTCCTGTACCATCCTAGAATCCCTTGATTCATTTAGCGGTGGTAGATAAGACCATAAGACATAGGAGCAGAAGTAGGCCATTTGGCCCATCGGGTCTGTTCCGCCATTCAATGAGATCATGACTGATCTGATATGACAGTCCTCAACTCCACTTTCCCATTAAAAATATCCATCTCAACCTTGAACATACTTAACGACTCAGCTCTACGGGTGAAGAATTCCACAGATGATCCTGGGACAGTGCAGCCCTTTAGGCGGCCACAAGGTGGTGTGTGAAACTTTGCTTGCTACAGTCCAAATTTTCTCAACAGGCACCATCCAACCTGACCAAAGCAGGACAGGAAGCATTGCATGGCCACTAGCGCACACTCTACTGAAATTTGAAGACCTCTAGGTTAAAGGGGCATGAAAATTATTTTTGTATTACAGAAAGATTAAACAGGTGTCATGTCTACAAGAAAATATAGAACCTCGGGTGGTCAATGCGACAGAGGCAGAGAAGGCAGGCACCTTCAAGCACCACAAGATCTCAAAGCCATCCATCTGGATTCAAGATAAAGTGGTGACCAGGGGAACAAAATGCCAATTCTACCAAGATGAAGTTTAATGACCTTATCAGAACAGACAAAGAAGCCACCCAATAATGCATTGAACTAATCTTGCCTGCCAGTTACAATAACTTCTCACTTCCTTTTTATTCGTTCATGGGATATGGGTGTCGCTGGCTGGGCCAGAATTCATTGCCCATCCCCTTTCAAGAGTCAACCACATTGCTGTGTATCTAGAGTCACGTGTAGGCCAGACCAGGTAAGGATGACAGATTTGCATCCCTAAAGGACATTAGTTTTTACAACAATTATTAGACTTTTAATTCCAGACTTTTAAAATCAAAGTCAAATTTCACCAATTGTCATAGTGGGATTTCATAGAATTTATAGTGCAGAAGGAGGCCATTCGGCCCATCGGGTCTGCCCTTGGAAAAAGCACACTACACTTTCATCCTATCCCTGTAACCACACCTAACCTTTTGGAAACTAAGGGGCAATTTAGCATGGCTAATCCATCTAATGTACACACCTTTGGATTGTGGGAGGAAACCGGAGCACTCGGAGGAAACCCACGCAGACACGGGGAGAAAGTGCAAACTCCACACAGTCATCCATCCGAGGCCGGTTCCCAGAGCATTACCCTGGGTCTCTGGATTACTAGTCCGACAACAATACCACTATGCCATTGCCTCCCCTGTGCTATAAAAATGTAATTTCTTTACACAGATGCCCATGGCCTGCTTTCATCCACCAGAGGAAAAGCTCAGGTGAATTCCTGCACACAATTGTCAACATACTCAAATTTCTTGATCTAGGTAGGCCATTTTCAGGATAAGGAGCTGCCATTTAGGGCCAAGATGAAAATAAGTTTCTTCACTCAGATTGAAAGACTTTCAGACACGGAGGGAATCCAGGAATATAAGAACAGGGCAGGGAACATGGATTTGAGGTAGATCAGCTCAGATTTTACTAAATGGCAGAGCAGGTTCAAGGGGCCATTCAGTCTCCTCTTATTTCTTACATTTTTATGACTTGCATACTGACATTTGGTTATTCCAGCATATAATGTTAATAATAGGGAATTTTTATTTTCTGCATTAATTTGCATGAAACCATCAGTCGAAGGTGAGATGGTACAGATGGGGAGCCTGAAACCTCGCTTGCCAAGAAAACAATACTTCAAATCCTGGGGAGACTTGGAGACAGGAATGTACCACAAGAGGCCAAGTGCGAGTTTTGAATTTTTAGGGACCTACGGAATGAACTGCCAATAAACATATCATGAAAGGATGGTACAGTGGCACAGTTGTTAGTACTACTGCCTCAACACCAGGAACCCAAGTTCGATTCCAGACTTGGGTGACTGCCTGCATGGAATTTACACATTCTCCCAGTGTCCTCCGGGTGCTCCAGTTTCTTCCCAGTCCACAGATGTGCAGGTAAGGTGGATTGGCCATGCTAAATTGCCCCTTAGTGCCCCAAGATATGCAAGTTAGGTGGGGTTACAGGGTAAGGAGGGGAGTGGACCTGGGTACAATGGGCCAAATGACCTCCTTCTGCACTGTAGGGATTTTATTCTATAAAATATTCGTGTTACTCCTTCTACTGTAAATTACATGTGAACTCTGCTCACAAGGTCATTATTATAACCTCTCATCATTTCTTTTTCCAGGTGTCTGGAAACTTCATGCTGCTTATCACCGGGCGGCACGGTAGCACAGTGGTCAGCACTGCTGCTTCACAGCGCCAGGGACCAGGGTTCAATTTCTGGCTTGGGTCACTGTCTGTGCGGAGTCTGCACATTCTCCCAGTGTCTGCGTGGGTTTCCTCCGGGTGTTCCGGTTTCCTCCCACAAGTCCCGAAAGGCATGCTTGTTAGTTGAATTGGACATTCTGAATTCTCCCTCAGTGCACCCGAACAGGCGCCGTAGTGTGGCGACGAGGGAATTTTCACTTCATTGCAGTGTTAATGTAAGCCTACTTGTGACAATAATAAAGATTAAATTATTATTCAACCAGGCATGTGCATGGGCTCTGTCACATCCACTCTTAAGTGGATTAAAGAGCAAGTCAGTAGGGTTTGCGTTGGTTAGCACGAAGAAAGCATAGGAGAAGCTGCTGGTGGTACATGACGAAGGAGATTGTGCTACTCTTCTGGCATCTCCAAGGCATGCAGAAATCCTAGATATGGTTTTATATGGAGAAAAGGAAAGGCAGGCCATTCTGCAGCTCCTGGAAACATATGAATGAAAAACAGGGTAGTTACATATTGGAGAGATCCAGCCTAGTGGAATTGAAGTTGTCGGATTTGTGCCCATAAATCACAAAAAATCTCAATAACAACAAGGAGACTTTCCTGTCTTCCAGGTTCTTTCTCTCCACCTGCAAGGTTGCTTGACAGCATGACTCAGATCCAAGTTCTGTCAACACTTGGTGGGCGTCTCTGCAGGAGAAATCTCACCTGAGAATTGCTGTGCCCTGTACCAGCCAATAATTCTTGGCACAGCAAAAGAATGACAGATTGCCTTAGAGGAAATTGTAATGTTAAGAAAGAAAGAAAAATAAGTAACTCCTCTGTTCTTCTTCAAAGTAGTGCTGTGGAATCTTTTACATCTTGCCTGAAAGACAGCACCTCTAACAGTGGTGCAGTACTCAGTATTGCACTCTGAGTATTGCACTCTAGCATCAGACTAGATTGTGCGCTTCTGACTCAGAGGCAAGAGTTACCAACTAAGCCCTGACTAGCACAGCAAGTTGAAAAAAACAGATAAGGAAGGGGAGAGTAGTATCGCTCGATTGTTTTCTATATCTAGTAACAGATGAAGCTTCCCACTTCCAAATATTATTATGCATTTAGCGAAAGTAGATATGGTAAAAGCGGCAAAATCCCATAGCTAGGATCTGTCATTGCAATGAGCTTAGTTTGCAGTCTCTATCAGATACAAATTCAAATCCTACTTCTGTGGCACAATGTGCAAGAACCCCAGCACCGCCCCACACCTCATTCCCAGTGCTCCTTCACAGTAAAATTGTGTTGCATCTCTATTTACAAAATCAAATGCATGTCCCTATAGTTCTCGATTTCTATTAATGCTTCTATCTTTATTTACATTATTTCCATTCAGTCAATAAAATATCTCATCTGTGTGACATTCTGCCAGTGAAATGTGCATTAAAAACAGATGGAATTCAACAAGGCATACAGAACAACAGCTGCCCAGGAGAACATCATGAAGTTCAGTTGTGAATGTCGCCAAGGCAGGAAATAGTGTTAGACACTTGAAAAACATTTGAATAAACACTGCGTTTCGAAAATAACCCGATACAGCAACTTCAACAGGCTGTGTTATAGACCCATACAAAGCAGGATTTCAACATAAATGCATCCTCCTCCTCACAGCAGACAATCTGAACACTCAGTTTTATATAATGGGGTGTAATTAGAATGTATTATAGTGAACCGTGTGGAGCATATCAGTGCTGCAGAGAGGGGCATGTGGTATATTAAATTGTTGCAGTGAGGGATGAAGTGTTATACTTAAGAGGTTTGGGGTATACCATAGATTGTTATAATGAGGGGTGTTTTATCAAGAAGGTATTTTACATGGTTTCTGTAGCAGCGAGAGAAAGATCTTAAAATACTTTGGACTTCGGAGACATAGTGGGGCTTAAAGCAGTCAGAGTGCGAAAGACATCAGGGACACAACCGGGCTTAAAGAAGCGAGAGACTTTGGAGACACAGAGGAGCCGGCCCTTTAGACAATCTGTCGTTTGAAGCTTACGCTCAGAAAAAAGAAAATATCGCCGGTATTATACCACTGGAAGCGGGTAGGTCATTGACTGGAACAGCATTTCCGATTTATCTCACCTAAATTCAGGGAATAAACTAGTGAGTCGTGTCTTTCTTAAGTTCATTACTACAAGTGAGGTGCATTAAGAATTATTAGGAAGGTTTATTAACAGTAGCAAGGGTAAACAGATAAAGGAACAGCAGGGTTTCCCAGTCTAGAAAGTTCGCATCCCGTGCCATGTGCCAACTCCAGGACACTTCCCATGTCCTGGATATCCATTTCTGCAGCAGCCTGAGCGCCAGGTTTCAGAACTTGGCAGAAGCTGGCGTCACTGGCTGGTTTGTGAGTTTGAGGGTGCCATGGATAGCACATTTACAGATGTGGTCACCATTCAGCTTGTGTATGCAGGGAGAGAGGCAATGGGTAATCACCAGATATTCAAGCAGAAACAAGCAGGTAGTGCAAGAGCCCCAAGAGCATCCCACTCACCAATTGCTCTTATTTTCTAAATGTCAATGAGAGTGATGGTTCATCTGGGGAGTGCAGCCAAACCCAAGTCCATAGCATCACGGATGGCTGAGCTACAAGAGGCACAAGAAAGACTGGGAGAACAATACTGTAGTGATAGGTGATTTGATAGTTAGGTAAATAAACAGAAGGAGAGGGAGAAGAATGAAAAAGCAGTAGTGATAAGAGGATTCATTAGTTAAGGGAACAGATGGATGTTTCTGTGGCAGTAGGCATGACTCCAGGATAGTATGTTACCTCCATGGTGCTATGATCAACGATGTCAGAATAGCTATTGGACATTCTTCTGTGGAACGCTGATCATGGTCACACTGGTACCAGTGACTTTGGCACGATGGGGGATTTGGCCCTGCAATCACAATTTAAGGAGCTAGATAGATAATTAGCAAACAGGATCTCAAATTTATTAACCTCCATATTACTCTCAATGCCAAATGCAAGTGAGTACAGAGATAGGAGGATACGGTAGATTACAGCGTGGCTGAAAAGATGATGCAGGAGGGAGGGCTTTAGATTCCTGGACACTGGGACTAGTTCTGGGGTGGGTGGCACCCTTGGACAGTTGCATCGGACCGAGCTAGCCCGGGGCTCTTTGCATGGCAATTTGCTAGTGCTGTTGGGGGGGGCTTTAAACTAACTCAGCAGGGGTTAGGGAACCAAGAGAGAATGTCAAAGAGGAATATCGGGATGACAAAATACTTGAACAGACAGCAGAAAGGGATTCACATATGAAGGCAGAGAATTGGTTGTCTGTAATTTAAGTTCATACAGCACAAGAAACGGATGTGATGATAATAATCTTTATTGTCACAAGTAGGCTAACATTAACACTGCAATGCAATTACTGTGAAAAGCCCCTAGTCGCCACATTCCAGCGCCTGTTCGGGATCACAGAGGGAGAATTCAGAATGCCAAATTACCTAAAAGCAAATCTTTTGGTATGTGTACGAGGAAACTGAAGCAATCGCAGAAAACCCACGCAGACACAGGGGGAACATGCAGACTCCGCCCAGACAGTGACCAAAGCCAGGAATCGAACCTGGGACCCTGGAGCTGTGAAGTAGCAGTGCTAACCATTGTGCTGCCATGCCGCCCACGTCCAAGGATACCGAGGGAAGTGAGAGTGGTAACTGCAGAGGCACTGGCCATAATTTTTCAGTCTTTCTTAGACTTGCTCGTGGTGCCAGAGGACTGGAAAATTGAAAACTTTACACCATTATTAAAGAAAGGATTTAAAGATCACAGCTCCAGGGACCTGGGTTTAATTCCGGCAGCGGGCGACTGTCTGTATGGAGTTTACATTTTCTCCCCGTGCCTGCGTGGGTTTTCTTTGGGTGCTCCAGTTTCCTCGCGCAGTCCAACGATATGCAGCTTAGGTGGATTGGCCATGGGTTACGAAATAGGGTGGAGGCGTGGGCTTAATTAGGGTGCATTTTAGAAGGCCACAAGGGCCGGTGCAGACTCAATGGGCTGAATGGCCTCCTTCTGCACTGTAAAGTCTATGATCTATAATAAGCCCAGCAACTACAGGCCAGTCAGTTTAATTTCAATGGTGGGAAAGCTTTGAGAAACATTAATTTGGGGCCAAATTAATAGTCACATGGAAAAATGCGGGTTAATTAAGGAAAGCCATCATGGATTTCTTAAGGGAAAATCAAGTTTGGCTTGCTGGAGTTTCTAAGAGGTAACAGAGAGGGTTGATGACAACAATCCTGTTGAGGTGTTGTACACAGAGGTCAAAAGACATTTGATCTAGTGTCATGCAACAGATTTGTACACAAAGTTACAGCTCATGGAACAAAAGGGGCAGTAGCAACACAGATTCGAAATTGGCTGAATGACACACAATAGTGTGTTTTTTGGAACATTCTGAAGGAACGTTTGCAGTGGAATACAACACCTCAACAGCCTTGTTTTTCCTGATATAAAGTGGCAGATTGGGCAGCATGGTGGCAAAGTGGTTAGCACTGCTGCCTCGTGGCGCCGAAGACCCGGGTTCGATCCCGGCCCTAGGTCACTGTCCATGTGGAGTTTCCGGCCTTGGATCATGGAGGTTGTACATTCTCCTCGTGTCTATGTGGGTTTACTCTGGGTGCTCCAGTTTCCTCCCACAGTCCAAAGATGTGCAGATTAGGTGGATCAATGCGTGTGATTACAGAGTAGGGCTAGGGAATGAGCCTAAATTGAGTGCTTTTTTGGCGGATCAGTGCAGACCCAATTGGCCGAATGGCCTCCTTCTGCACTGTACGAATTCTATGGATTTATCTGAACATATGAAATAGAGGGTACAATTCTAAAAAGGATACAGGAATATGAGGAGCTGGGTGTATATAGAGCTTAAGTCATTGAAGGTTGGAGGACAGGTTGAAAGAGCAGTTAATAAAGCATAGTGTCCTAGATTTCATTAATAAGGGCTTAGAGTACAAGAGCAAGGCGGTTACCTTGATCTTATTAGACACCAGTTTGGCCTAGGCTCGAGTACTGCTTCCAATTCTGGCAGCCGTATTTTAGGAATGATGTGACGGTATTGGAAGACAAACCTCATTTATGAAGATAGATTGGAGAAGTTCGGTCTGTTGCCCTTGGAGAAAAGAAGGCTGCGAGGAGATTTTATGAAACTTTTCAAAAGTATGAGAGTCTGGTCAGAATAGATAGAGACCGGGCGACTTCATAACATCATAGCATGCATAAGAATTACTGATACTGTGTTACATTCTGCACTCCAGTAATTAAACTCAATCTCTCGATTTGGGCCAACAAACAACAAACATGAACAAAGGCTATTGATCTTTCAGCACAAAACCACACTTTGAAATTTTTCAATTATTCCAATAATCTGACTTAATTAGTGTATGATGACAAATGCAAGGAACAATGAGAAATGAATGTGCCCATGGGTTAATAAGGAGAGAAATTAAAATGGACTAACACAGGTTGTAAGTGACAAGTTGATGTTCATGCAAAATTGTATGGCTAAATTGTAATTACCTGGTTAATTAATGAAATTAGGAATACCTATTAAGTAATGGGATGAGAGAAAAATATTTTTCCAATAATTAGCTCTAACTAATAATGGGAAGGCAAGAAATAAATCATACCAGTTTATCACACTAACCTGATCAAACAAACTCAATGGTAGCCTTAAAGTATGTTCCATGGATATTTAGGACATGAGTGCACTCTGTAAACGTTTCACAAAATTATTGTACTGTTAGTTACTGATCAGTCATACTGTAGCGCTATCCATTGAATCCATAAAATCCCTACAGTGCAGAAGGCAGCCAGCCATTCGGCCCATTGCGTCTGCACCAATCTCCGAAAGAACACCCTACCTAGGTCCTATCCTGTAGTCCCGTAACCCCACCTAACCTGCACTTTTTTGTGTGGGAGGAAACCGGAGCACCCAGAGGAAACCCATGCAGACACTGGGAAAACGGTCAAACTGCACACAGTCACTCGAGGCCAGAATCGAACCCAGGTTCCTGGTGCTGTGAGGCAACAGAGCTAACACTGTGCCACCTGCTTAGAATAATTAAGTCTTACATTGAGAAAGACTTGTCAGTGTCACTGAAATGCCCTAAAGAATGTCAGGAAGGCATAATAAACATAGAACATAGAACAGTACAGCACAGAACAGGCCCTTCGGCCCTCAATGTTGTGCCGAGCCATGATCACCCTACTCAAACCCACGTATCCACCCTATACCCGTAACCCAACAACCCCCCCTTAACCTTACTTTTATTAGGACACTACGGGCAATTTAGCATGGCCAATCCACCTAACCCGCACATCTTTGGACTGTGGGAGGAAACCGGAGCACCCGGAGGAAACCCACGCACACAGTGGGAGGACGTGCAGACTCCACACAGACAGTGACCCAGCCGGGAATCGAACCTGGGACCCTGGAGCTGTGAAGCATTTATGCTAACCACCATGCTACCCTGCTGCCCATGTTCACAGATTGCTTGCAAACAAATGTCCAGGTAAGCCAAAGCTGTCCATTATTTACTGATTTGTTCTACAACAGTAATGGTAAAGGGCATATCACTAAGTGGCGTAAGTCTGGCAAATGACATGAATGACAATCTTTGATTATCAGACGAGATAGCCTGGAGTGTAGATAATGATAGCAACCACCAAACTGACACTGCAGCAGCAGATATTGCAGGTATAAATTTCATTCTCTGTATTGACATGGACATAGTGTCCACTGACAGAGACCTGAAAAATCAGGATTACATTAGATCACCAGCTAAAAAAAGTAGCTTCATTTGTTTACTTGGGCATACTCACAACCATTGCTGTTAGATGTTCAGGAGACAAGGGGCAGCACGGTGGCACAGTGATTAGCATTGCTGCATACGGCACTGAGGACCCGGGTTCGAATCCCGGCCCTGGGTCACTGTCCGTGTGGAGTTTGCACATTCTCCCCGTGTCTGCGTGGGTTTCACCCCCACAACCCAAAAGATGTGCAGGTTAGGTGGATTGGCCACGCTAAATTGCCCCTTAATTGGAAAAAATAATTGGGTACTCTAAATTTATTATAAAAAAGATGTTCAGGAGACATCAAGCAAAGAATTCTGATTGCTTCAGGACAACCAAAAAGCAGAGTACTATCTGAGAATCAAAAGCCATAACCTTGCAGCTGAAGTCAAAGGTTTATTATCTTATTGTTCATGCCATCCTTTATTAAAGCGATGCATGGACATTAAAGGCAGAAAATAGATGAAAGATTCTCAATTTTGAAATCCTCTGCTTGTGTAAGTTAATCAAAGTCCAATGATGATTAAGCTAGGGCATTGTAAAACAAATCCATTAAGAAGGAATTATGGTGGACAGAATAAACCCAAAACAGCTACAATACTTCCCGCACATTCAATAACTACCCTACAGATTGATGTGCCTATACCTATAAAATGCAAATTTATGACAATGGCATCAAAAGTCACCAAACATGCCCAGTTGTTCAAGCGTTGCTGAACTTTCCCCACTGTATAAATTAGTTGAATGTGGCACAAAGGTATTTACATAACGCAAACAAACAGTAAACACCTAGTCAAGAAATAATTTGCATTTATGTAACAATTTAACATGTCGCTCAAAGATATCCAAAAATACTTAATGTCAGTTATTTTGAAGTGCATTCGCTGTTGTTATGCAAACATGATGTGGAGATGCCGGCGTTGGACTGGGGACTTGAGGAAGGAGCCGTGCTCCGAAAGCTCGTGTTTGAAACAAACCTGTTGGACTTTAACCTGGTGTTGTAAGACTTCTTGTTATGCAAACAAATGAAGAAGCTATTTTGCATACAGCCAGCTCCAACAGCAAACTGATAAACGGCCATCTAACACACGTTAGCTTATGTTAATGAAGGAGAAATGCAGGTCAGGGAACTGAGAAGGCCTCATTCTTTTTTGAATATTGTTGAAGGATATTTAACCTAGAAACTTCAAGGGAGACAACATATACAAAAGCAATTCCCTGAAAAAAAAATGTTATGATATTGAAAATGTTTTGTTTTAAAATCTAGGTTAGTATTTTATGTTGGATAATAAAAATTTCACATGTTAAGAAACAGGAGCTGCATGTTACGCTCTTTTGATTCTAAGCCTGTATGCCTGCCTCTTTTCACCCAACCAACCTGTGACAGAGCCTTCAACCAGAATATCCTTATATTCTGGAATTCTTTTCCTAAACCCTGAAGGCTTCCTACCTCTTTACTGACTTCCAAAATCCTTCTCAAAATTAACGGGCGGAATTCTCCGCAAGGCCCGACGCCGTCGGGAAACCTGCAGAGGTTCACAATGGCGTCGGAAGACTCTCCCGGCCCCCTATTCTCCCCTACCCGGGGGGTAGGCGGGCCGACCCGGAAACTCGGCGGCCGGGCCTTGTCCCTGACTTCAAGGCTCGGCGCGCCAAGAATGACGCCACGGCGGCGCCTAATGACATCAGCCGCGCATGCGCGGGTTGGACAGCTGAAACCCGGGCATGCGCGGTTGCCGTCTTTCCCCTCAGTCGCCCCGCAAAACGTGGAGGCTTGATCTTGCGGGGCGGCAGAGGGGAAAGAGTGCGTCCCCTTGAGACGCCGGCCCGACGATCGGTGGGCACCGATCGCGGGCCAGTCCCCTCCCGAGCACGGTCGTGGTGCTCGATCCCCGATCCGCCCCCCGTAGGCCCCACACTTACCAGCTGTGGTTGCCGCCGTCGTGAACCGGTCGGGAACGGCAGGCCGCTCGGCCCATCCGGGTCGGAGAATCGTGGGCCGCCGTGAAAAAAGGCGGCCCGCAATTCTCCGAGCGGCGTGTCGGAAAACCGGACACCCCATTTTGGGGGGGGTGGGAGAATAGCGGGAGGTGCGGGAGCGGACCTTCCGCTATTCTCCCACCCATCATGGTTGCGGAGAATCGCGGCCTACTTCTGTGGCTCCAAGTTTCAACCACTTCTACAAATTATTGCTTTTGCACTGCTGCCTCACGGCACCATGGACCTCTTTGGGGTGGGGGGGGGGGGGGGGGGGGGGGGGGGGGGGGGGTTATGCAGTATGGTAACACAGTGGTTAGTACTGTTGCTTCACAGCACTAAGAACCCGGTTCAATTCCCGGTCTGGGTCACTGTCTCTGCCAAGTCTGCACGTTCTCCCTGTGTCTGCGTGGGCTTCCTCCAGATGCTCCAGATTTCTCCCACAAATCCCAAATTACATTCTTGTTTGGTGAATTGGACATTCCGAATTCTGCCTAAGTATACCTGAACATTTTCACATTAACTTCAAGCTGTGTTAATATAAGTCCACTTGTGACACTAATAAAAATTATTCTTATTATTTGATCCCAGCCTCGGGCACTGTCATAGAATTTACAGTGCAGAAGGAGGCCATTCAGCCCATCGAGTCTGCACCGACCCTTAGAAAGAGCACCCCACTTAAGCCCTCACCTCCACCCTTTCCCCATAACCCAGTAACCCCACTAACCTTTTTGGACACTAAGGGCAATTTAGCATAGCCAATCTACCTAACCTGCACATCCTTGGGCTCTGGGAGAAAACCGGAGCACCCGGAGGACGCCTACGCAGACACGGGCAGAATGTGCAGACACCGCATATACAGTGACCCAAGCCGGGAATCGAACCTGGGACCCTGGAGCTGTGAAGCAACTGTGCTAACCACTGTGCTACCATGTGTAATTTGCACATTCTCCCCGTGTCTGCGTGGGTCTCACCCCCACAACCCAAAGATGTGTAGGGTAGGTGAATTGGTCACGCTAAATTGCTCCTTAATTGAGAAAATTAGAATTGGGTACTCTAAATTTAAAAAAATATATATATATATATATTACAACCACATACCTGAAAAAGAAAAGCTACATATAGCCTATTGGTGCAACTGGCTTTGACTTGAGCAAAACAACATAAGGAGTGGGAACAGGCATTGACCATTCAGCTCCTCAAGTCTGTTCTGCCATTCAATACAATCATGGCTGCACTTCAGCCTCAACTCCACTTTCCTGCTCTCTCCCATTATCCTTCAATTCCTTAAGGCACCAAAAATATGCCCATCGCAACCTTAAATATATTCAATGATGGAGTATCCATAATCATCTGAGGTAGACATTCCAAAGATTCAAATTCTCTTGTGTGAAGAAATTTGTCCTCATCTCAGTCCTAAACAATTGAACTTTTGGGCTGTGCCCTTGTGTTCTAGATTCACGAGGCAGAAGAAACAACTTCTCCGTATCTACCGTGTTCAACTTCTTCAGAATCTTGAATATTTTATTTAGATCACCTGTCATTATTCTGACGTCCAGAGAGGATAGGCCCAATTTACTCAGCTGCTCATCATAGATCAGTAAACCCTCTCATCCAAAATCCAATCTAGTGAAGTTTCACTTTACCACCTCCAATACAAATACATCCTTCCTTAAATATGGGGCGCGATCTAATCAAATTGCAACAGAGCCAAGCGTCGACCATGTTTGGCCAGGTGTTTCCCAGTGCTCGCATAGCCGAGAAAGATCACACTATCGAACGGGACGCAATTGCAATCCGGGGCCTCAGCGAGGAAAGCCCTGTTGAGGCTGCATTTAGTCCCGTTTTCTGCAATGAGGGTTCTGCTCTCCATTTTTAAATAGCATACCAATCTCTTGTCGTCTACTCTCTTCCCCCCTTCCCCGACGTGACCCCTAAAGCCCCAATCCATCTATAAGAGGGTCCTCGAACCCCCTCACATTCATTACGGGTAAGGCATCTCTGGACCGGACCCTGACACGGGCAAACTGACAGCCTCGCATGTTGGCAATGCCAGGCTGGCAGTGCCAAGGTGCCTGTGTGGCACCAGCAGGGCCAGAGTACCACCCTGCCCAGAGGCCCATCACCCGGGGGCCTCCGGTTCTCTGGGTGACCTTCACCCCACTCCAGTGCCATTCCACCTGATTCCCTTATGTGGGGACCAGTACGGCGCCCTCCCAAGGTCTCTGAGGTGAAGGGATGAAATGAAATGAAATGAAAATCGCTTATTGTCACAAGTAGGCTTCAATGAAGTTACTGTGAAAAGCCCCTAGTCGCCACATTCCGGCACCTGTTCGGGGAGGCTGGTGCGGGAATTGAACCATGCTGCTGGCCTGTCTTGGTCTGCTTTAAAAGCCAGCTATTTATCCCCGTGCTAAACCAGCCACTTGGGGATTAGATCCCTAGCTACTCAATCGAATATGCACAAATTAAACAAAATCCAATCCAATATTCAGGTCTGCCAAACATTGATTCCGCCCACAATGGGTGTGATCCAGATTGCGACGTCTCACAAGATCATGTTAGATCTCACGGCCTTGGTGAGCCGGGTAAATCCTGGAAGAGGCATCTCTTGGCATCTACCAGCCGCATCGCATCCCCGTTTGGGCGGGACACAGCAGATAGATCGTGCCCATGGAACCAAAACTGCACATATTGGCGCAATTCTCCCGTGCCGCGCCGTACTCCTCTCCTCTTCCCCCCCCCCCCAAATTTGTGTAGGTCGTTATGTTCGCACACCATCCAGCAATGTTTGCCGCCGCGGCGAGCGAAGGCAGCTCAGAGCAGCTGCTGCAGCGGCAGCAGAGGGACTGGCTGCAGAGGGACCCCGTGCCAGCCGCTCATGCCGCAGGCCCTCCCTCCCAACAGATGCATGAGGAGGTGGAGGGTGACAATGACCACCACATCGTCGGGCATGCGGAGGACGCTGAATCGGATCCTGATGGGGCGCAGGGGGAGGAGCAAGAGCAGGTGGTGGTGCCGAGGCGCCCCATGCGGCCTCGAGTGTATCGGAACCGCATGTCATTCCAGGAGTTTCCGGATGCAGCATGCAGGAGGAGACTCCGATTGAGGCGGGAGACCGTGGCACATATATGCCATCACGTGGCACACCTGGCACCATGTGGAACAGGGGGAGGACATGCTATCCCGGTGGCCGTCAAGGTGACTTCGCAACGGGGTTCTTCCAGACGCCGAGTGGGAACCTCTCTGGAATCTCGCAGGCATCGGTGCACCGGTGCATCCGGGCCGTCACCGACGCCCTGTATGACATCGCGGACAGATACATTAATTTTCCAGAGGACCGCGCACACCAGGCTGACTGGGCAGCGGGATTCGCCTCCGTGGCCGGGATGCCGATGGTCCAGGGGGTGATTGACTGGGTGCACGTCGGTATGCGTCCACCCTGGGACGACAGGGACGTTTTCCTGAACAGAAAGGGCAACTACTCTATGAACATTCAGGTGGTCTGCGACCATCGCATGAAGATTATGCACGTGTGCGGCCAATACCCTGGCAGCGTGCATGATGCCTTCATACTCGCTCATTCATTCATCCCCGCTATTTTCGAGGGACAACCCCTCCCCCCGGCTGAGTGGCTGGATGCTAGGCGACAGGGCTTACCCGTTGCGGTCGTGGCTGATGACGCCTATAAGGAGGCCACAGTCCCGCTACAATGAGGCCCATGTTGCAACCAGGGGTGTCGTGGAGAGGTGCTTTGGCCTCCTGAAGATGACGTTTCGGTGCTTGGACCGCTCTGGAGGGGCCCTGCAGTACCACCCCGGCAAGGTCCGCCACATAGTTGTGGTCTGCTGCGTCTTACACAACATTGCCCAGCAAAGGGGTGAGGTCCTGGAGGAGGAGGCACATGGGGAGGCTGATGAGGGTGACGCCTCTGAACATGAAGAGGAGGAGGATGGGGGGGCACAGACACGACCTGGGGGCGGGATATGGCCGGGAGGCTGCTCGGCGACAGCGGCTAGGCGAGCGAGCACGCGACGCGTTGATCGCCGCACATTTCACAAACTAGGGGGAGGACATCGCTGGTCAAGGCACTTGCACCACAGATTGCACACAACCGCACCACCCAGCACCCCCTCACCAACACACAACCCTACCGCCCACACCGCCACTTACACCTGCGGAACATCCGGAATGTTTTAACACAGTTGCTTGTGTCAGCAGGTGTGATCAGTGCCATGTTGAATGATGACAACCCGCTCTGCGGTGACCTGTGAGCTCCGGATTGCTAGACAATGCCTGATTCATGGCCACAGCTACACCCTCCACCTCGGTGGTCCCTGTATGTGTCACGGACAACCCACCACATGGCCATATGGGGCATCTGGCGTCGGTGTGCAGAGGACAACGGGTTGTTTGGGGGTTGGGGGGGGGGGGGGGGGGGGGGGGGGAGAGGGAGAACACACACCCGGCCTCACCGTTGCATGGAACTGCGACCCCCAGCGTCACTTGGTCCCCCTCACTACCCCTCAGGTACCAGACATGGCACAGAGGCACCTAGGTTTTTTTTTTTAGAATTAGAACAGTACAGCACAGAACAGGCCCTTCGGCCCTCGATGTTGTGCCGAACAATGATCACCCTACTTAAACCCACGTAACCCGTATACCCATAACCCAACAATCCCCCCATTAACCTTACACTACGGGCAATTTAGCATGGCCAATCCACCTAACCCGCACATCTTTGGACTGTGGGAGGAAACCGGAGCACCCGGAGGAAACCCACGCACACACGGGGAGGACGTGTAGACTCCACACAGACAGTGACCCAGCCGGGAATCGAACCTGGGACCCTGGAGCTGTGAAGCATTGATGCTAACCACCATGCTACCGTGAGGCCCGTGTTACAGTGTTACAGTGAATTTAATCATGACATTCAAATACAAGTGTCCTAGCCCCTACATCTAAGCTGTGCCCTGCACCCGTGCCGACTTACTAAGTATCTAACTTCTTGGCCTTACGGGCCCTACCACTACGTCTTTGTGTTTCCCCAGACGGTACAGCAGGGGTGGAGGCGGACTGCTGAGACTCCTGCCCTGCGACGTTGGTCCACTTTGGCGCGCGTTTCCTGGGGCGACCCGGCTTGGATGGGCCAGGCTGCTCGGCGTGCGTGCTGGATAGCGTGGTGCCACACTGCTCTGCCTGCTGCCCACCAGATGCACCAGGGACGGAACGGGGGGAGTCCGGGTGTTCCGGGACCTCCTATGCTGGAGTCACCGGGACAGCCACCAGAACCCTCCTCCTCTCTCGGGTAGCCCAGTGGCCCCCGGGCCTCACTATGGGACAGTGGTGCCCGCGGAGACATGCGCCTTGGCACCACCGACATCTGGCGCTGCCAGTCCTGGAGGCCCGCTGTGGAATCGACCAGGGTCTGAACGTTCCCAGCGATGGAGCTCAGGGAGTGCGCAATCCCTGTGAGTCATTGCGCAACCTCCCGCTGCGATTCTGCGACGCCACCCAGCACGTGGCAAAGGCCGGTGATGCTCTCAGCCGATGCCGAGACTGGGCCAGACCCCGGAGCACAGCAGCAATGTCCAGTTGGCTGTGGCGCCTGCGAGAGGGCAGCCCTGTCCTGGGCCACGGATGACGTGTGCAGATCATGCCCCATGCCTTGCAGAACCTGACCCATGGCCGAAACCGTTGCACCCATTGCCTCCACCGCGGATGCAACCTGTACGGTGTCAGCCTGGGTGGCAGCCATGACCGGCACCAGTCCCTGCTCCTGGACGCGGATAGACTCCTCCAACCGCGTCTGCAGTTGCTGTAAGATGGCCGTTATCCCGTTGTCCACTCCCAAGGTTTCCAAATGCATCTGGTCTGTGGGTGGGTCTAGTAAGTCCAGGAACCCGGCAACTGTCTGGGCGGCAGCTGTGTGCTGGGCCTGGGCTGCCCTCCGACTGTGCAGCCCCTCGGCTGTTCCTACCTCCACCTGCTGTACCGGATCGGCTGTGTGTTACACACCAGTAAGTGAGCCTAAAGCCTCATCGCGTATGTGTTCAACCGAGGCGAGTGTATCTGCGATGGTGGACATTGTGGGTGACAGCAGTGCCGCAAATTGGAGCTCATCATCTGTCCCCAGGTCCGGGGGCTCCTGGGCCAATCTTTGGACTGGCGCTTCTAGTCCGCGGCCCACGTTAGGTGCCGTGTTCGGTATAGAACATAGAACATAAAACAGTACAGCACAGAACAGGCCCTTCGGCCCTCAATGTTGTGCCGAGCCATGATCACCCTACTCAAACCCACATATCCACCCTATACCCGTAACCCAACAACCTTACATTTATTAGGACACTACGGGCAATTTAGCATGGCCAATCCACCTAACCCGCACATCTTTGGACAGTGGGAGGAAACCGGAGCACCCGGAGGAAACCCACGCACACAGGGGGAGGACGTGCAGACTCCACACAGACAGTGACCCAGCCGGGAATCGAACCTGGGACCCTGGAGCTGTGAAGCATTTATGCTAACCACCATGCTACCCTGCTGCCCCGAAGGCTGCTTCGGCACGGCGGGGCTCAGCCATCTCCATCGGTATGTGCGTCGACTGTCTGGCCGTCCTCTGTGCGTCACTGTCCACAGTCCTAGTCCTCTCTCCGTCATTGTCCCGGCTCGGGCCCTCTCCTCGTCCGACTCACGGCCATCAGTGTCCTCAATGTCCAATGTCTCTTCGTCCCTGTTGGGTCTGTCCGTCCTCTGTGCGTCGCCCTCCAGTACCACAGCCCCCAGGGGAGGATCAAAGTTAGGCGGTCACCATCAAGGCGCGCGGATGTTGTCACCATTATGACTGGGTGGGGCCCTTGGCACCACGCCATGGCAGCTCTCGGGGGGGGGGGGGGGGTTGTTGCCCATGTGGGCTGGATACAACGTGGTATCCCCCAGCGTGGGCAGGGGGGGGCCACGATACGTGATGGGGAGTGGGGGCGTTGGGGGGCGGGGGAACTCCTGGGGTACTTACCCTGACAGCCATCCTGAGGTCATGGACCTTCTTGCGGCACAGTTCTCCAGGCCTGGGGGTGTGCCCCACAGCGTTTACCGCGGTGCCCACCTCACGCCAGCTGATTGCCGGTGCCCACGTCTTGGACACAAGATGGCCCTGCGCTCTTCCACGGCGTCCAGCATCGTGTCCAGATAACTGTCCCTGAACCTGGGAGCGGCACGGCGGGGCTCAGCCATCTCCATCGGTCGGGTCCTCTGTGTACGGATCACGCACTTTAAATGACACGGCGCAGCGTCATCCGGTCGTCGCGCGATGACGACGCTGCTCTGGCGCTGCACCCACCGCGTTTCTCGCGGCCCCACTGCTGGCCCCTTAACGGGGCCTGAATTGATCGTGCCAGAGGCCGGTTCGCGCCGTCGTGAAACGCGACGGCATTCACAACAGCGTAGATGCTCTGCCTCATTATCGGAGAATCACGCCCATTGTCTCGCCAAAGCCCTGTACAATTGTAGAAAATGCTCCATATTCTATTCCAGTCCCCTTACAATCAACACCAAAATACCATTTGTCTTTCCTTGCTGTCCTTGCATGCTAACTTTGTGTACCTTGTGCAAATGCAATTTTTCTGACAAGTTTCTCCCTTTTAAAAAATATTAGTTTTTTTTTACTATTGAAGTGAGTAATTTCACACGTCCCATATTATACTCCATCTTCCACTTTGTTGTCCACTCACTTAACCTGTATATTAAGTCACTATGCAGCATTTTTGAGTCGCCCTCATGGTTAGCATCCCCATCTAACTTTGTACCATCAGCAACTTTAGTTACACATAACTTCCATCCAGAGGTGGAGTTACAACAGGTTAACGGGTACTTATCTGCTCTGAAAAGCTTTGTTCAAACCTCTGCTGGCTGGAGCTGCTGGGCAAATGCAGTGCGTTCAGGGAGGCCACACTCCCTTTTTTTTTAACTATACTGGCAAAGGGCCCAGGGAGAAAGTATGTGGAAGGAATTCAAATCCAATGCTGGGGAGCCGGAGGTTACAGGCCAATTCACAGTCTCTTTGTCCAGGTGACAAATATACCAACAAATTGTAAGTTGCTGAAACCCAGCACTAATCCTTGCAGCAGTCTGCCACTTTGAAAGATGCCCCATTTATTCCTACTCTCTGCTTCCTGTCCATTAACCAATACTCTTTCCATGCTAATATATTTCCCCAAATACCATGAGCCCTTATCTTGCATATTATAGTAATGTGGCACCTTACTAAATATGGCAGCTCCTCTTTCATCATCATGTATGCTCTGCCCAAAGGATGATCCTTGGCTCATCCTGGTCTCTCTATGTCTCTCTATCCTGTGCCAGTCTTTTCATTTGGCAATATCTTCCTTCAATTTTCAAGCAATACAGTGTTGATATTGTTTCTTTCTTTTCCTATTTTTTCCTTAAAATCATCCTCCTTAACATTTATTTACAATTTGTTTCCTTCTGAAATGTGCCTTATCTAGACCTTTATTCACTCTCTGCAGCATTTTCCGACTTTTTCTCAAGTTACTTTTTCTGTCGTTACTTTTTCTGTCCAACTGATTCTTTCCATTCTCCTCCAAATTCACATTTCAAAAGCTATTTAGCAAGTTGTTCTCCACTTTCCGTAAATACCAAGTCTCTCATCCATATAGAACAATACTCCAATTCAAGCTCTGCTTGTGTTTATTCACCTTTCTGATTAGTCCCGTTACCAAATATGGCCTTTCCCAATGCTATCGTTGTTCTTACTTCTTAGTTGCACCTTTCACCCTAAATGCTATCATTCTTACATCTGTGCCAGTTCTCTTCCTTCTATGAATATTTCTTGGTAATAAGAGCCCATGGTGTTGGAGTTAGTATATTGGCACGGATAGAGAATTAGTTAATGGGCAGGAAATAGTGAGCGGGGATAAGGGGTTCTTTTTCAGGTTGGCCACCTGTAACCAGCAGGGTTCCACAAGGATCAGTGCTGGGACTGCAACTGTTCACAATATATATTAATGACTTGGGAGGAAGGAAGCAAATGTACTGCAGCCAAATTTGCAGACAACACAAAAATAGGTGGAAAGGCTAGTTGCAAGTGGGATACAAACAGTTTACAAAGAGATGTTGATAGGTTAAGAAAGTGCGCAAAAAATTGGCAAATGGAACACAATGCGAATGGAACAAAATGTGAAGTTGTTCATTTTGGAAGAGAGAACAAAAGAACAGTATTATTTAAATGTAGAAAAACTGCAGAAAGCTGCAACACAAAGGGACTTGTGCACAAAACACTGAAAGCCAGCACACGGTGCAGCAGGTAATCAAGAAGGCTAACGGAATGTTGCTCCTTATTTCAACGGGGTTGGAGTATAAGAATAGGGAAGTCTTGTTGCAACGTTACAAAGTACTGATGAGGCCACATCTGGAGCACTGTGAGCAGTTTTCGTTTCCTTATTTATGGAAAGATATTATTTCATTGGCGGTAGTTCAGAAAAGGTTCACTAGGATGATCCCCGATATGGAGGGCTTAATCCTATGAGCAAAGGTTAAAACATGTTGGGACTCTACTCATTAGAATTTAGAAGAATGAGAGTGCATCTTATTAAAACAAATGATTCTGAAGGGGCTTGACAGGTAAATGCTGAGAGGATATTTCCCCTTATGGGAGAGTCTAGGACCAGAAGGCATAGTCTCATAATAAAGGGATGGCAATTTAAGACTGAGATGAGGAGGAATTTCTTCTCTCAGAGGGTTGAGTGTCTTTGGAAATCCTTGCCACAGAGAGTTTTGGGGGGCAGAGTCCTTAGATATATTTACGGCTGAGATAGACAGATTCTTGATCAGTAGGGGAATTAAGGGTTACGGTTAAAGGGCAGGAAAGTGGACATGAAGAATGTTGGATCAGCCATGATTCTATTTAATGGCGGAGCATGCTCAAGGGACCGGATGGCCTACTACCGTTACGATGGTCTTATATTGAGATCCACATCAATTTAGTTTTGTGAATGTTCACTTTCATTCTAAAGTTCTTGTCTGGTGTCACTAGTCTATCTACTAGTTCCTATAATCCCTCTTTGCTTGCCACATGTGCTATTTTATCTGCAAATCTAGCTGATGTTAATAATTTGCCCCCCCCCCCCCCCCCCCCCCCCCCCCACACACACGCGCAAGGACACACAATCTTAATGCCCAAATCTGTCTTCAAACACTTCTTTGATCATTGCTTCTGCAGAGACATTGAAGAGGATCAGTGATAAAACATCTGGTCAAACTCCTCTTCCAAACACACACAGTTCCGGCTCCCCACTAGCAACTCTCATTGTTGCCGTTTGTCCCACAAACCTATCTTATGAGTTGTCTATCTCTCCAGACTACTCCAATGTATTTTAGCACTGTCAATTGCCGATTGCTTTTCTTGTCCCGCTTTCTCCCTGGAATACAAACTGGTCAACTCCAATGTAGTTCTGTGACTTCCTACACACAATTGCCAACACAATCTTCAATGCATGAACAATCAGACTAGTTATGTGGAAGTCAGAACATCAGCATGCATATGGCTTCTTTCTGATGGTGATCATTATTGTCTGCATGAAGTCATCCTGATATGTAAATATCTTAACATTAATGTTTGCAAAGCTGAAAAGTTCTTTCCCCATTTTAATCAACTTTGTAGGTATGTTAACCATTCCAATTTTTATCTAATTTATTGCTGCTCTTATCTCATTCCTCTAAATTTCCAGTCCAATATAATCAATGTCAACATTAATCTCTTCTTCGATCTAGCTCAATAATTTCAGGTTTTTAATTTTATTTGCATACAATTCTTAAATATACTCCTTCCATCTTTTTCTTATTTCAGCAGGGCTTGCCACAAATTGCCTTGGCCTTTGAACACATAAGGTCTACCCTCCCTAATTGATCAAAATTCTTAGTATATATTACACTGCTCTTTTAACCATTGTTCCCATCTTTTTTCAATTTCTATTAACTCCATCTTCACATGTCTGTATTTTAGCTTGCCTTCCCCAGAATTGATATTCTTTCACTTTCTTCTATCTTTTGGAACATTGCAGTCATAACACATGTTTTCTTGCCCCATTTATCTCTTGAAAACCTCTATGCAATTTTCCCCTCCTTCCTTGACAGATTCTTTAATCTGTTTCCATTACTCATGTATGCTGGGGGTATTCTCATATTTTCTGGCCAGTGTTTCGTTTACTTCTTTGACAAATTTTCCATTTACTTCTTTCAGCCTCTCTAGGTTCCACTGTCTTCTGCGTATTCCAACTTGGATCTTCTTCAGTCAGAGTACTGTTTCCATTTTCACAAGATTATGATCACATTCTGCAAGCTCCAACTGAGCTTTTGAATTCTCATCACTATTCCTATATCTCTGGCTCACCATTATATAGTCCAGTCCTTCCTGGTGATTCCCTTATTTCCCCTTTCTTTATTTTTTTGCCATTATCATTTTGATCCATGGTTGCTTAATGGGCATGTCTCTTTAAGTCAAGCAGCAGAGAGAATTAGGAATTCAAAAATTTGGAGCATAGTATATGGTGCTAGTTCTCGAGCAGTTTTTTCATTATAGTTCTTGTTATAAATAAAAGTAATTGTGTTTAAATGTAATTATTGGGCAGCCAAGGGCTTTGGATATTTTTCTAAGAATTATTGGTTAATTCAATTGTGTTGCAACTCCAGGTCAAGGGGGCTGGAATTATCTAGGGGCAGTGGAGGCGACACAGGGGGGAAGTGGGAGGTCTGATAGGGGCACCACTAAGAGGGAACCACAGATTTGCGCCGGGAAACACAGGAGGGGGATTCCAGAGCTGGCAGAGGGCGGGTATTAGACAACTGAGGGACTTGTTTATAGAGGGGAGGTTTGCGAGCCTGGGGGAGCTGGAGGAGAAATTTGGGCTCCCCCCGGGGAACACGTTCAGGTACCTCCAAGTGAAGGCATTTGCCAGACGACAGGTAGCGGGGTTCCCCGCGCTCCCCGACAGGGGGGTGAGTGATAGGGTGCTATCAGGGGTCTGGGTCGGGGAGGGGAAGATCTCGGACATCTATAAGATTATGCAGGAGGTGGAGGAGGTACCAGTAGAGGAGCTGAAAGATAAGTGGGAGTTAGAGCTGGGGGAACAGATAGAGGACGGGACATGGGCAGACGCCCTGGAGAGGGTCAACTCGTCGTCGTCATGTGCGAGACTAAGTCTCATTCAATTTAAGGTACTGCATAGAGCCCACATGACGGGGACAAGGATGAGTCGGTTTTTCGGGGTGAAGACAGGTGTATTAGGTGTTCGGGAAGCCCTGCGAATCATGCACATATGTTTTGGGCATGTCCGGCACTGGAGGAGTTCTGGAAGGGGGTGGCAGGGACGGTGTCGAGAGTGGTGGGGTCCAGGGTCAAGCCAGGATGGGGACTTGCGATCTTCGGGGTTGGGGTGGAACCGGGGGTACAGGAGGCGAGGGAGGCTGGAATATTAGCCTTTGCGTCCTTGGTGGCTCGGAGGAGGATCCTGATTCAGTGGAGGGACGAAAGGCCTCCGAGTGTTAACACCTGGTTAAACGACATGGCAAACTTCATCCAATTGGAAAGGATCAAATTCGCCCTGAGAGGGTCGGTGCAGGGGTTTTCCAGGCGATGGCAACCCTTCCTAGACCTCTTGGATCAGAGATAGAAACTGAGGCCATGACAGCAGCAACCCGGGAGGGGAGGGGAGGGCGGGAGGGGGGGGGGGGAGGGGGGACAACGACGAAGGAAGTACGGTAGCGGCGGTGGCACGGGCAAGGCCTGCCCGAGGACGCTGCTAGGAATGATAAGTTGGTCTGACTGTCGGTTCGCCGGCGGGGGGGGGGACGCGCGGGTAGGGGGGGGGGGGGGATTTTTTTTTTTCTTTGTCTGTTAAGTAGGGGGGTTTGACTTTGTTTTGTTATAATTTAAATGTAAATGTAGGGGGGGTTAAAATGTTTGTATTTTGAAAAATTCAATAAAAATTATTTTTAAAAAAAAAAAGGGGGCTGGAATTGACCACGCCCTAGCCCAGGAGGGGCAAAATAACACCTTCCTGTATCGCTAAAAAATTTCCATGTTCATTGACTCCTTTTTTGACGCCTAATCCATGTATTTATAATCATGATTCCTGTTTTTCTACAAAATTCTACCAGATTTTGACCTTGTTCATTTCATTTTCGAAGTCCAAATGGTCCTGCTTCTTTGTTGCCTCTTCCTTCTCCAACAATACTGTTCTAATCTCCCAATACTCTTAAACACCTCTTTTCACTCTCCTGTTCTGCTTTCAACTCTCCTGCTGGCTCTTCTTCATATCTACACCCTCTAAAAAGCACCAATACATTTGGCAAACCTGATTTCCCTTTCATAAAACCATGCAGATGTTGAATGATTAAACAATTGTTTTCTAAGTGCGTTGTTAAGACTTCCTTAAAAAGAAGATTCCAACCCAGATGACCAACTTCAGTCAGGCTAACCGAGCTGTGATTTCATCTTTTTAGTTCCCTGTTTTCTCTCACCTTCCTTCTTGACTAGCAGCATTGCAAAATCCCAATCTGCTGGGACAATTTTTGAATGAAGCGAGATTTTAAAAATGATAACCAATGCGTCCATTACCTCTTTGAGAACCCTAGGATGTAGTCCATCAGGTGCTGGGGATTTGTCAGCTCTTAGTCTCTTAGGTTTATCAAATTTCTTTCTTGATATTAATTACCTTAACTTCCTCAGTTTCATTATCTTGGTATCCCCTATTTCTGATATACAATTTATGTTTTCTATTGTGAAAACAGATAAAAATTTGTTTAATGACTTTGCTATTTTCTCATTCCCCACGATAATGTCTCCCATCTCTAAAGGACAATATACTTGCAAGTTTGTTACTTTGTTACTATATAGCAAAGTAGATTTTTCCCTGTTTATCAACTTTTTGATCACCCTTGGCTGATTTTGAATGCACTCATAAGACCATAAGGTATAGGAGCAGAATGAGGTCACTCGGCCCATCAAGTCTGCTCTGCCATTCAATCATGGCTGATATTTTTCTCATTCCCATTCTCCTGCCTACTCCCCATAATCTGTGATCCCCTTATTAATCAAGAACCTATCTATCTCTGACTTCCAAACACTTTGGCCTCCACAGCCTTCTGCGGCAATGAGTTCCGCAGATTCACCACCCTCTGGCTTCTCATCTCTGTTTTGAAGGACCGTCCCTTTAGTCGGATATTGTGTCTCCTGGTTCTAGTTTTCCGTACAAGTGGAAACATCCTCTCCATGTCCACTCTATCCAGGCCTTGCAGTATCCTGTAAGTTTCAATAAGATCCCCCCTTATCCTTCTAAACTCCAACGAGTACAGATCCAGAGTCCTCAACCGTTCGTTATACAACTAGTTCTTCATTCCAGGGATCATTCTTGTGAACCTCCTCTGGACCCTTTCCAAGACCAGCACATCCTTCCTGAGATACAGGGCCTAAACTGCTCACAATACTCCAAATGGAGTCTGACCAGAGCCTTATACAGCCTCAGAAGTAATCCCTGATCTTGTATTCTACTCCTCTCAACATGAATGCTAACATTGCATTTGCCTTCCTAACTGCCGACATAACCTGCACTTAAACCTCAAGAGAACCTTGAACAAGGACTCCCAAGTCACTTTGTGCTTCTGATTTCCTAAGCATTTCCCCATTTAGAATATAGTCTATGCCTCAATTTCTCCTTCCAAAGTGCATAACCTCACACTTTTCCACATTGTGTTCCATCTGCCAATTCCCAGGCTGATTATTTTTCTTTACAACAGTCTACGCCTCTTCTTTTAATCTAATACTATCCTTAACTTCCTCAGTAAACCCAGAAGGATTTATTGCTCTGTTTTGTTTTTGGAATATGTTTTTGATAAACTTTCTTTAAATATTTCCCACTGTTTATCTATCGCCATACATTTTAATCTTTTTACACAATAAAACTTGGTTACTTAGTTTTGAATTCTTATTTATAGTTCACATAATATAAATACTACAGGATATTTAAAATTTGTATAATGCTGTAACAACACTGGTCTCAACTGGTAATGTTCTATAATCGATAGGCTTTTGAAGCCCAAGATTGGTCTCATCCATCCCTATTTCACGAGCTGCCTCATCTTCTCTCTTGCTCTGTTTAACTTGGGTCAGTTCCTGCATCTAGAACATAGAACATAGAACAGTACAGCACAGAACAGGCCCTTCGGCCCTCAATGTTGTGCCGAGCCATGATCACCCTACTCAAACCCACGTATCCACCCTATACCCGTAACCCAATAACCCCCCCCCTTAACCTTACTTTTATTAGGACACTATGGGCAATTTAGCATGGCCAATCCACCTAACCCGCACATCTTTGGACTGTGGGAGGAAACCGGAGCACCCGGAGGAAACCCACGCACACAGGGGGAGGACGTGCAGACTCCACACAGACAGTGACCCAGCCGGGAATCGAACCTGGGACCCTGGAGCTGTGAAGCATTTATGCTAACCACCATGCTACCCTGCTGCCCCAGATTATGAAATCTACATTTCATAATTTTTTTAATGGTGTGATGGCATGCAGGTCAAGGAAAGAAGGGACAGAACTGTGGATTCCTAAACGCAACATTGCTAGAACTACCAAATTCTGCTTCTCTCTGTGCTGATGTCCATTGCAGAACAGGACTCCTGCTTGGCAAGTACAGTACACTTACACAAACTAATCTCGGAGAAAACTGCTGTTTTTGACCCTTGATGAAGGGAGGTCATGGCGGCAGGTCCTGGGGACACAGTGCCAAGAAATATTTTCACAAAAAATTGCCAAATAGTTCAGTTCTCTTTTATTCTTCCTCCAACAATTTGCAGTGTTGGTTCACTTAAATCAAAGCTCTTGGTTTAACAGACTGCCAGGAATGTACATGGTAAGTCATATCTCCTGCTTCTTCATATCTCCTCCCATGTTATTGCTTTTGCACATTCTTGATAGTCAATGTGGTTCACTGTATTTAGCCAACAAGCAGAAGATTCACATGTTAGCATTCAGGAAGTGTGGCAATGAAAATGCTCCAAACTTCAGCCAGTATTTTAAAATAGCAGATTACTTATTTATATTTAACTTTATTTTAAAAAAATATACTCCCTGGGTCCAATCGCCTCCACATCTGTGGCTGAAAACAATTAACCCCAATTTTGTAATTCCAGCACAAGAATGAGGCTGCCCATCAAGTCTTATTCCAGGAGTCTTGTCCAAAGACCGGAGTGCATAGCATACTCACCAGGGGAATACTAAATAAAAGAGCTGGTAGCAGAAAAGTGAACCAATTTTGCACAATAACACAATCGACAGCATTGCTCTTTACGATACTAAATGAGATACACCAAAGGAGGCTGCTCTATTTGGGGCTGGCAGACACTCTTCAGTAAAAATAGCAGTAGCTACTGCATGGAAGGAAGCTGCTAACATAGTCATGAAGTTATCGTGGTGCTTCAAGTCTATCTAAGGGGTTCCAAACTTAGATTTGTGCCATGGCTGCTGCTGCTACTGCTCACAAGAATCAAGTTCAAGCATGCAGCTTTGACAAAGAGTCATCGGACACAAAACGTTAGCTCTTTTCTCTCCCTACAGATGCTGCCAGACTTGCTGAGATTTTCCCTTTCGTTTCAGATTCCAGCATCCGCAGTAATTTGCTTTTATCAAGCATGCACTTACTTTCCATCTGTTTGCGATATCAGAAAAGTTATTGGAAATGGCTACAACCTCTGGAAGTTACTATTTAAAGCACTGTGCATTTGTCTAAGCTGTATGGCACACTATATTTAAAAAAAAGAATGAAGCAATTAAGAAACAAGATGTTATGGAATAAAAACAGAATATGCTGGAAATACTCAGTAAATCTGGCAGTAACTGTGGAGAGCAAAATTTTTTAGATCAATGACATTTTGTCACAAATTAGGATTTGAGGAAACGGTTCAATACCATGAAATCTGTGCATGTTTTACAGAAGATGCTTTCTTTCCACAGGAGAATTGAAAGTATTTCTCCTTATGCACATAGCAGTGGAGCTCATAGCTCCTTATGATACATGTGCGCAGTGGAGACTGATGAGGCAAGATAGTCCTGCACTGACTTGGAAGGATACAGCAGCACAAAAGTTTCAAGTTGTGATAAGCTTCATTTCTAATCCTTCTGTCTACAGATGATTGTCCAGAAGGTGTCACAACTTTGTGGCAGCCTGTCTTGTGAAGCAAAGTGGCAAGGAGAGTTCTTACATAATGCACAGCTATATGCGAAGCCGTCTATTAAGACATATCCCAAGATAGAGATGGGTGTGGCTAAAACACAGAGGGTTATTGCATTTGTAGTTGCTCACTTTGTTCAGGCCATACAAATATTTACGAGTTCTGTGCTTGCCAGTAACATAACATTTTTTCTTGACTTCAAGTTATCCATTCGCAAATGGAGCACACCACATATATTTGGCACAAAAGTATGCCCTCAATTTTCTGACCCATGCCCATTGTCTAAGATCTCTAGGTGATTAAAATATATTTACTTTTTTTTAAAAATAATTTTTATTGAGATTTTCAAAAAATATGAAAAACAGAAAATAACAAGAAAACAGTATTGACAACAAAAAAAGAGAAAAAACACAATAACCCCCCAAAACCAACCCCCCCCCCCCCCCCAGCAACTACAAAAAGAAGAAATAGGTAAGCACCCGGCATATTCAATAAACACATATGCACATTTCTCCCCTCCCCCGAAACCAATCCACGCTTGGGGGCCTCGCATCCATCCATTGAAGCAAAATCCTCCGCCGGGCTACTAGGGACGCAAAGGCCAGAACACCGGCCTCTTTCGCCTCCTGCACTCCCGGCTCCACTGCAACCCCAAAAATTGCGAGTCCCCAGCCTGGCTTGACCCTGGATCCTACCACCCTCGACACCGTCCTTGCTACCCCCTTCCAAAATTCCCCCAGCGCTGGGCATGCCCAGAACATATGGGCATAGTTCGCTGGGCTCCCCGAGCACCTAGCACACCTGTCTTCACCCCCGAAAAACCTACTCATCCTCGTCCCGGTCATGTGGGCCCTATGTAGCACCTTGAACTGTATGAGGCTAAGCCTCGCACAGGAAGAGGAGGAATTCACTCTTTCCAGGGCATCCGCCCACATCCCCTCCTCAATCGCCTCACCCAGCTCCTCTTCCCATTTACCCTTCAGTTCCTCCACCGAGGCCTCATCCACCTTCTGCATGACGTGGTACACGTCCGAAATCCTCCCTCCTCCAACCCACACCCCCGAGAGCACCCTGTCCCGTACCCCACGTGGGGGCAGCAGAGGGAACCCCTCCACCTGCCGCCTGGCAAACGCCCTAACCTGCATGTACCTAAACATGTTCCCCGGGGGGAGCCGAAACTTCCCCTCTAACTCACCCAGGCTCGCGAACCTCCCATCCACAAACAGGTCCCTCATTAAAATATATTTTCAACCAGAGAAACAGCAGCTGTGTCTGTTTGGCAATTCGGTCATGCATTTAACAATTGTGTAGCTGTAACTACATCATCTGAATTGCCTGCAGGAAATAACTGTAAAAAGAAGTCTGAGCAACTGATGCACACACATTTACTGTAGCACGAGGTCTAGTGACCATCAGAGATACAAACTCCTATTTGTAATTCGAGAAATCCGGGTCAGACTAAGCTAGACTGGGCAAATAATCCTTCAGTTGACAGTAGTGTAGCTGTCAGAATTTAAAACATTTCTTTTACTGTTATTTAGAGACTCCAACCCTCCATAAAATGGTTTGTGTCTATGGTACCACAGAAAATGAGCCCCAGAACCTCTGTGATGTTGAAGGGCCAGCCCAAGTCTATGTATACCTCTGAGACACCAAAGTAAGTGCATCACATTTGTTGTCTATCACTCCTGCTCTCAGCCCCCTGTAATCAGCCTTTGACAGCTTTTCAAGACATGAGAGGAGGAGGAGGAGGAGGAGGAGGAGGAGGAGGAGGAGGAGGAGGAGGAGGAGGAGAAGGACTCACTTTTTAAAAACATGTTCTACCGGTTGGAAAATGTCTGGCCTCCATTCAAAACATGTATATTTCCACTGCCACAATTTTAGTCAATCAAAGGGAAAAATATTGTGTATGATAGTAACATATTCTTCCGCCAATGTTTTTCAACAAAATATCACCTAATATACATACTTTCCAAGAACATTCTCTGAAACAGATTATACACATGAGCTCCCAGGAAACCTCCGGAAGCATCTGTTCTTCATATCATCCCTCTTTTCCCTCCTCCCTAATTGCCCTAATAACATTTCACAACTATCATTCCTGGGTGAAAAAATAATGGAATTGCCCCAATTCATTTACCACCCCGAGGGAAATTAATACAAAAAGAAAAAACTTTGAAGAATATAGTTCCATCAATGCCTCATTACCCATTATAAATATCATCTAGCAAAACCCCCATATATCACTATGCACATAATCAAAATAATCATACTTGAATTGGTTATATTCCACTGACATCTTTTCCTTCGCCTTCTTAAGTAGTCCCATGGGATAGAGAATGGCTTGTTTCCACTTCGGATGGGTTCTGTGATGGATGATAAGGCCCACGTGCAATCCCAAAGACTCTGCCACATGCAGGGCAGGTGATGATTGCAGGATTGGGAAGAAGGGCCGTTTAGTGAGAGCACACAAACCTCCAATGCCTTGATTTCACCGTCACAAATTCCGGAAAAAATTTCTTGATGAGTTTGACACCTCCCCAAATTAGTTTTCTCCATTTTGGGCAGTCACAGCTAGCCTCTTCCTGGAGTCAGAAGGGATCTTGGCTTCTTTAGAGATGCTTTGAGGACATCCCTAAAACATTTAGGGACGCTGTCCTCCTGGGAGTCTTCTGCCATGACCGGGTTCGGAGTAGAGCAGCTGCTTCGAGGGCCTGGTGTCAGGCTTATAAATGAACCAGCATAGCTGGCTTAATTGATTAGTGCCTTCATGTTGGGCAAGTTGGCTTGGGAGTGGGCGCTGCTGTTGAACCATCTTTCTTATCACTGGATTTTGGAAGATCTTGAGAAGCACCTTCAGTGGCACTTCTCCAGTGCTTTGAAGTGCCTGGTCCTACAAGCCTCCGTAGCATAAAGGAGGGCAGAGATCACTGCTGCCCAGCAAACCATGATCACAGTCTAAGATTTGAGATCCTGGTTCTCAATTACTCTTTTCCTCAGTTATCTAAAGGTTGAGCTGGGACATTGGGGGCAATGTCTTATAATCCTAAAAGGAATGCAGATGCAGTGATTGACAGAAATATCTGATCATCTCTCTTCTCATCCTACTTTCAGCTTTTAGTCAAATTATAGACCAGATAGTCAACCAGCTCACTTATAAGTCACTTAACTACAGCTTTTAGAAGGAGCTTTGGTGTAACAATAGAGTCCAATTCTGTGATGTGACTAACAGACTGCTGAACACAAATAACGCAGCAGTGGAGCAACAAGTAACATTTACACGGAAGCTTTTATTAACAGATAATTCATTAATTGATCCCAGTAATTGACAATTAATTAATTGATAACTTTGTCTTCAAACCTGCCGACAAAGGGGGTGCTGTTGTCGTCTGGCGCACTGACCTCAACCTCGCAGAGGCTGAGCGCCAACTCTCAGATACTTCTTCTTACCTCCCCCTGGACCATGACCAGGCCACTGAACATCAAGACATTATCTCCAACACCGTTAGCGACCTCATTTCTTCAGGATGCCTTCCCCCTACGGCTTCCAACCTCAGTCTCACAACCGCGGTCAGCCCGCTTTTACCTACATCCCAAAATCTACAAAAAGGACTGTCCCAGCAGGCCCATTGTGTCAGCATGCTCTTGCCCCACCAAACTTATTTCCTCTTATCTTGACTCCATCCTCACTCCTCTGGTCCATTCCCTCCCCACCTACATCTGGCATTCCTCTGATTGCGTCATATTGACAGCTTCTAGTTCGCAGGCCCAAACCGTATTCTATTCACCATGGATGTGCAATCCCTCCACACCTCTGTTCCACACCAGGATGGCCTGAGAGCTCTTTGCTTCTTTCTCAAAAAGAGGCTCGAACAATTCTCATCCACCACCACTCTACTCTGCCTGGCTGAACTCGTTCTATCTCTCAACAACTTCTCCTTTAACTCATCTCACTTTCTCCAAATCAAAGGTGTAGCAATGGGTATCCACATGGGTCCTAGCTACGCTTGCCTTTTTGTGGGGTATGTGGAACATTCCTTGTTCCAGGCTTATCCGGGCCCCCTCCCACAACTCCTTTACCGATACATTGATGACTATTTTGGTGCCGCGTCATGCTCTCGCCTGGACCTGGAAAAATTCATCAACTTCGCTTCCAGTTTCCACCCCTCCATCACTTTCACCTAGTCCACCTCAGACACTTCCCTTCCTTTCCTTGATCTTTCTGCCTCCATTACCGGCAATAGACTATCCACTACAAGGCCACTGACGCCCACAGCTATCTGGACTACAGCTCTTCGCACCCTACACCCTGTAAGGACTCCATCCCTTTCTCTCAACTCCTTCGCCTCCGTCGCATTTGTTCCGATGATGCCACTTTCCAAAATGGTGCTTCGAAAATGTGTTCCTTCTTCCTCAACCGTGATTTGCCACCTACAGTTGTGGACAGGGCCCTCAACAGTGTGCGATCCATCTCCCGCGGCACTACCCTCGCTCCTCCACTCCCTCCCAGAACAAGGTTAGAGTCCCCCTCGTTCTCACATTTTATCCCACCAGCCTCCATATGCAAAGCATAATCCTCTGCCATTTTCGCCAAGATGTTACCACCAAATACATCTTCCCTTCACTCCCTCTGTCAGCATTCCACAAAGCCCGTTACCTCCGAGACAATCTAGTCCACTCCTCCACCATACCAGTACCTTTCCCATCACCCATGGCACCTTCCCATGCAATCGCAGAAGGTGTAACACCTGCCCCATTACCTCTTCCATGCTTAACATCCCAGGCCCAAAATACTCATTCCAGGTTAAGCAGTGTTTCGCTTGCATCTCTTCCAATTTGGTCTACTGCATTCGCTGCTGCCAATGTGGTCTCCTCTATATCAGAGAGACCAAACGCAGACTGGGTGATCGCTTTGCTGAGCATCTTTGGTCGGTGCGCATTCAGGACGCTGACCTTCCTGTTACTTGCCCTTTTAACAAAAGACCCTGATCCCGTGCCCACATGTCTGTTCTTGGCCTGCTGCAATGTTCCAGTGAAGCTCAACGTAAACTAGAGGAACATCTCATCTTCCGGTTAGAGACGATACATGCTTCCGGCCTGAACATTGAATTCAACAACTTCAGATGATCAGCTCTACCCACCTCGACCCATTTGTTTTCATTTCATTTTAACTGTCTTTTACTATTTCTTTCTTAATATATATTTAATTTCTCCCCTCCAATCTTATTCACCATTCCTTCACCTTTCTCCTCTCTGCTTCCCCCTTCACCTCTCCCCACATCTACAGTTCATCCTCTGATGTTAGTTTCCCTGCTGTTTGACATTTCACATCTTTTGTTCTCTCTGGGGACTGCCATTAGCACTATTTCCCCTTAGTTTCTGTGGCCATTAGCACCCGGTTTCCCTGGGTCTCTGTGGCTATAACTCATCTTTCATTCTCACTCCACAGTATAAATATTTCCCACTTTCTCTGTCTGTTAGCTTTGACAAAGAGTCATCGGACTCGAAATGTTAGCTCTTTTCTCTCCCTACAGATGCTGCCAGACCTGCTCGGATTTTTCAGCATTTTTTCTTTTGTTTCAGATTCCAGCGTCCGCAGTCATTTTCTTTTATTCATTAATTGATTTAATTGCAACTGGAAAACAACTGGGGAGATAGTAACTGAAGATAGTAACTCAGCCAAATGCACCATTGTACCACACAATGACAGATTTATTCTGCAAAGAAAAGGCCTTCAGTGATGTTACTTTGAGCTTGAGATAAAAATAGGAGGCCTGTTTCAGAATGAACATCAAATAACTGATGCACAACACCAGCAGGAATTTTGCCACTTTTTCACATTAAGTTTCTGGTGGCATGAATCATTCAATTGCACCAGTTTAGTTATTAATTTTAAACAATGATTGTGTCTCTCTGAGCTCTAGTCAGGCCACAGAAAGTTTTGTCCTTGAACCACGACAACAGATAGCCAGCCAAGTGCTCGCTAACCACATGGAGGTGCAAAAGACATTTCATTAAAGGCAACCATCAGACATGATTGCTCCCTCTTTTTGAAAACCAGTCCTCTTCCTGCTGGTTCTTTGTAAAGGCATAGCTAAAATTGTGGAGATGTGTGTGGGGATCACAAGTGTAACCACATTCACAGCTCATAATACACATCTCAAAACAATCTATGACCAGCTTTTCTCATTCATCAACAACATTTCAGGCATCTCAAACAAAGGTAGAAAAATCCAATTTTGAACCCTAATTTACTGTATCTCACCAACTTTAGTTGAAGGGAATGTTAGTTTTACTAGGTCTCAACTAAATTTGCAAGTATAACTCCATGTGACACCTACGTATGAAATATTGAGGCAGCAGTCAGCGACAGAGAGGACAGGCAATCTCCATGCCAGCCACTAAGTTTTTCCTCTGGTGTTTGAATTGCCTCTGCTAATTAAAATGCTCTTTTAAACTGAAGCCCCCCTGTTAACGTTTAAGGAAAAAGAAAAATGAAATAGATTTCAACTGTCCACAGATCCTGCTTAAAAAGAATGAGCATTTTCTGGACAAAGCATCTTTCCCATCAAACCACTAGAGGTCAGTGGGGATGGATCAAGGTTAGATCCTTCAGAAAGGCATGCCAATGAAAATAGAACAGAAATATTTTTGAGAAGGCGCTAGATTTGGATGCTGGGTGTGTTCTAAATGAAACTCGTCCACACTGGGCTGAGGCCACATACTTCAGACATTCCTGCATTTGAAGCTCCTTCTTGCCATTACGTTAATGTGGCCTTGGTCAACCTCCACAACAAATGTGTTTCAGCTGTATGTGCAGGAATTACTTAAAGGAGTGCCCTGCTTTTATTCATCACTGACAGACTGATGATCATATTTTCTTTCATGGTGCACTGAATAAATGAAGTGTATATGACACAATTCTAAAGGGGGCACTGGAACAGAGAGACAGACCTGTGCACAATCCTTTGAAAGTGCCTTCTGAAACTTTCGGTGAAATCTAGCCCAGGTCGCTGGGTTGAAGGCATTTTCTGTCCGACAGGGCAGGTTAAGAAAATGATTAATTAAACATGCAGGATCCTGAACATTATAAAGAGGGACATAAAGTACAAAAGCACTTACGATAAACTTATAAATATACCTATTTAGCCTCAATTGGGGGCTTGTGTCCAATTCAGGTACTGCAGTTTAGGAAAGATATGAAGGCAATAGAACATAGAACATAGAACGATACAGCGCAGTACAGGCCCTTCGGCCCACGATGTTGCACCGACATGGGAAGTCAAAAACTAAAGGCCATCTAACCTACACTATGCCCTTATCATCCATATGCTTATCCAATAAAATTTTAAATGCCCTCAATGTTGGCGAGTTCACTACTGTTGCAGGTGGGCATTCCACGGCCTCACCACTCTTTGCGTAAAAAACCCACCTCTGACCTCTGTCCTATATCTATTACCCCTCAATTTAAGGCTATGTCCCCTCATGCTAGCCACCTCCATCCGCGGGAGAAGGCTCTCGCTGTCCACCCTATCTAACCCTCTGATCATTTTGTATGCCTCTATTAAGTCACCTCTTAACCTTCTTCTCTCTAATGAAAACGACCTCAAGTCCATCAGCCTTTCCTCATAAGATTTTCCCTCCATACCAGGCAACATCCTGGTAAATCTCCTCTGCACCAGTTCCAAAGCTTCCACGTCCTTCCTATAATGAGGCGACCAGAACTGTATGCAATACTCCAAATGCGGCCGTACTAGAGTTTTGTACAACTGCAACATGACCTCATGGCTCCGGAACTCAATCCCTCTACCAATAAAGGCCAACACACCATAGGCCTTCTTCACAACCCTATCAACCTGGGTGGCAACTTTCAGGGATCTATGTACAATAGAAACAACAGAAAAGATTCAAGAGAATGGTTCCAGGAAGGAGGAACATCAGTAATGTGGAGAGGTTGGGGAAGCTGGAGCTGTTCTCCTTGGCCAAGAGGACGAAGAGGAGATCTGAATTATGAGAGTCTGGACTGAGTAGATGGGGAGAAACGGTTTTCATTGGCAGAAGGATCAAGAACCAGAAGCCACCAATTCAAGGTGATTGGCCAAAGAAGCAACAGTCATGTGAGGAAAAACTTTTCTTTTTCAACACAGCGAGTGCCCTGCCCGAGAGGGTGGTGGAGGCAGATTCATTTGAGAAGGATTCGAAAATTACATAAAGAGAAATAATTTGCAGCTTATGGATGATGAGTCGCTCCTGCAGAGAACCAGCAGAGACACAATGTGCTGAATGTCCTTCTTCTTCGACTGTACATGAAATTATTTTGGGCTGACCCAATCTGGTTCCAAATGAATATGGGAGGCCAGTTGTGCAAAATGAAGAAATTATGCAGTATACAATGACATTTTAAGGTTGGGGTCAAAGTACATTTCTTTTTTTTTTAAATAGAGTACCCAATTCATTTTTTCCAATTAAGGGGCAGTTTAGCGCGGCCAATCCACCTACCCTGCATATCTTTGGGTTGTGGGGACGAAACCCACACAAACACGGGGAGAATGTGCAAACATCACATGGACAGTGACCCAGAACCTGGATCGAACCTGGGACCTCGGCGCCATGATGCAGCAGTGCTAACCACTGTGCCACCATGCTGCCCTATTAAATTTACTTTGACCCGAAAGTGGTGACAATAGGGAGAACAGGAAAGGATTTATATTTTTCGAAAGTTAAGTTTCATCGAGTGCCTAAGGACAATGGAACCAAAGGTGAAAGAGAAAAAGGTTATTTAAGGACAGATGTTGAGATGTGTTGGTGGTGGCAATGTGAGACCTCCTGGAGTACAGCTTGGTGTTAGAATAAGAAATTGTGAAGATGCCAAATTTTAAGTAGCCGATTCAGCCAATGCCAGAAAAGTGTCTGCATTCCAGAAAGGAAGGTTTTGAAATTTCTTGAATTTCCACAGCAGAGTATGAACTATGAACCATACAAAGAACAAAAAAAAACAAAGAACAATACAGCACAGGAACAGGCCCTTCAGCCCTTCAAGCCTGTGCCGATCACATGTCCTATCTAGACTAACTTCCTGTATCCTTCTATACCCCGTCTGTTCATGTGCCTATCCAGGTAAGTCTTAAAGGTCGCTAACGTATCTGCCTCAACCACCTCACTTGGCAGTGCATTCCAGGCCACCACCACCCTCTGTGTAAAAAAACTTCCTCCGCACATCTGTACTGAACCTATCCCCCCCTCCCTCACCTTGAACCTGTGCCCCCTTGTTATTGTAATTTCCGCCCTGGGAAAAAACCTCCAAATGTTCACCCTATCTATACCCCTAATAATTTTATAAACTTCTATCAGGTCGCCCCTCAGCCTCCGTCTCTCTGGGGAGAACAATCCCAGTTTATTAATTCTCTCCTCATAGCTAATACCCTCCATACCAGGCAATATCCTGGTAAACCCTTTCTGTACTTTCTCCAAAGCCTCCACATAGTGCAGTGTCCAAAATTGGACAAAGTATTCCAAATGTAGCCTAATCAACGTTCTATATAGTCGTAACATAATTTTCGAGTTTTTATACGCGATACCATGTCCTATGAAGGCAAGCATGCCATATGCTTTCTTCACCACCATTTCCACCTGTGCTGCCACTTTTAAGGATCTATGGACCTTCACGCCCAGATCTTTCTATGTCTCTATGCTCCTGATGGTTCTGCTGTTTATTTTATAGTTCCCACCTGAATTGGATCTACCAAAATCCATCACCTTGCATTTGTCCGGGTTAAATTCCATCTGTCATTTCTCTGCCCAATTTTGCAGCCTATCTTGTTGTATTGTCTGACAATCTTCATCACTATCCGCAACTCCTACAATCTTAGTATCATCCGCATACTTGCTAATCAGACCCGCTACGTTTTCTTCCAAGTCATTTATGGGGCCTCACGGTAGCATGGTGGTTAGCATCAATGCTTCACAGCTCCAGGGTCCCAGGTTCGATTCCCGGCTGGGTCACTGTCTGTGTGGAGTCTGCACGTCCTCCCTGTGTGTGCGTGGGTTTCCTCCGGGTGCTCCGGTTTCCTCCCACAGTCCAAAGATGTGCGGGTTAGGTGGATTGGCCACGCTAAATTGCCCGTAGTGTAAGGTTAATGGGGGGATTGTTGGGTTACGGGTATACAGGTTACGTGGGTTTAAGTAGGGTGATCATTGCTCGGCACAACATCGAGGGCCGAAGGGCCTGTTCTGTGCTGTACTGTTCTATGTTCTATATATATTATAAAGAGCAGAGGTCCCGCAGTGATCCCTGCGGAACACCGCTCGTTACAGACCTTCAGTCGGACAAACACCCTTCCACTGATACCCTCTGTCATCTATGGCCAAGCTAGTTCTGGATCCATCAATCCATCTACAAGCATGATGTGCACCAGGATGTATCACATTAAGCCACATAAACCGGAACTGACATCAAAAGAAGAAACAGATTTGGAATTACTTGATACTTAAAGGGTTACGTGTAATGTTCAATAGAAAAAAAATAGGACAACCGTGCAATGCCTAATATCTACTCTCAGCTACTGACAATGCAGTGTACTGTACACATCCTGAAATGAATCAAACACTTGAATCAATAAGGCTGTCAACCTATTTAACTGTAACTTCCAGTTCCATCCGCTTTATTTGACTGGATTCACAAAACATAACTCCCATTCATGAAACACAGGCGTATATTATTTTCTCTCATTTGGTAATGTTCTACCGCTTCATTAGAACACATTTGTGGAATCCTGCTTTTTTTCTACCAAATGAAGGAGATTGTTCAATTGAATAATTACTGTAAAATGTGATATATTCTTATACTAATTGAACTTGCTTTGCAGTGAAAACCTAAGTCATCCAGTGCTTCTGACAATCCATTTCAGCTGTTAATCATCCTCTATAAATAAATACTTCCTAATATTTATTCAAAATTTGCCTTTCACAACCTTGGAATTACACCTTCTTGTTTGTTGCCCTGACATCTATGTTGGGGTGGTATATCGAAGATGCGGGGCCTGCTTAATGTGGACAACAGTTAACCTGAAATGGAAAGTGTTCCATTTCTCATCACTAATATACCTCTCATTGATTAACAACTGAAGAGGGTGCACAGTAGCGTGCATACCTCTGCCATGTGGTGCTAGCTCAATGCTATTACAATTATGCAGCTCTTCCTTTAGACTTTTCCCATCCTAATTGATGCTCTGTAACTACAATGCTAAAAAAATAAATATTTTTGTTAAGAGGAAGCTTCAATCCAATTCACATCCAACAATTCTGCTCTGAAAACTCTGCTCACATTATGATCATTGTAACGAACTGTCCTGCAGCAGCTGAGACAATCCAAAAATAAATCAATAAATTCTAAATAAAACAACCCACAACATTGTTTTTTAAAGTCAATTCACCCCACTTCCCAATATTTACAGATCCCAAATTCCAGGACCAGATCTGTATCTTTATCAAAAACTAAATCAGTTCTTCATTGGGCCACACCCTATCTTGATACCAGATTCTATTGAAATCTATTAGTTTTTTTTTAAATAAATATTTTTATTCCAAACGTAACAAAACTGAGATAGAATTTAGATAGAGAAATACAGCACAGAACAGGCCCTTCGGCCCACGATGTTGCGCCGAAATTTTGTCCTAGGTTAATCATAGAATTTTGGACAATTTTTCATGGCCAATCCACCCAACCTGCACATCTTTGGACTGTGGGAGGAAACCGGAGTACCCGGAGGAAACCCACGCAGTCACGGGGAGGATGTGCAGACACCACACAGACAGTGACCCAAGTCGAAATCGAACTTGGGACCCTGGAGCTGTGAAGCAATTGTGCTATCCACAATGCTACCGTGCTGCCCTTAAGAAGTTAACCTACACTCCATTATTCTACCCTAATCCAAGTACCTATCCAATAGCCGCTTGAAGGTCCCTAACTTTTCCGACTCAACTACTACCACAGGCAGTGCATTCCATGCCCCCACTACTCTCTGGGTAAAGAACCTACCTCTGACATCCCCTCTATATCTTCCACCATTTATCTTAAATGTATGTCCCCTTGTAATGGTGTGTTCCACCCGGGGAAAAAGTCTCTGACTGTCTACTCTATCTATTCCCCTGATCATCTTATAAACCTCTATCAAGTCGCCCCTCATCCTTCTCCGTTCTAATGAGAAAAGGCCTAGCACCCTCAACCTTTCCTCGTATGACCTACTCTCCATTCCAGGCAACATCCTGGTAAATCTCCTTTGCACCTTTTCCAAAGCTTCCACATCCTTCCTAAAATGAGGTGACCAGAACTGCACACAGTACTCCAAATGTGGCCTGACCAAGGTTTTGTACAGCTGCATCATCACCTCACGGCTCTTAAATTCAATCCCTCTGCTAATGAACGCTAGCACACCATAGGCCTTCTTCACAGCTCTATCCACTTGAGTGGCAACTTTCAAAGAACTATGAACATAGACCCCAAGATCTCTCTGCTCCTCCACATTGCCAAGAACCCTACCATTAACCCTGTATTCCGCATTCAGATTTGTCCTTCCAAAATGGACAACCTCACACTTGTCAGGGTTAAACTCCATCTGCCACTTCTCAGCCCAGCTCTGCATTCTATCTATGTCTCTTTGAAGCCGACAACAGCCCTCCTCACTATCCACAACTCCACCAATCTTCGTATCATCTGCAAATTTACTGACACACCCTTCAACTCCCTCATCCAAGTCGTTAATGAAAATCACAAACAGCAGAGGACCCAGGAACAAGTCCAACTCATATAAACCATCAGAACAATCAAATGTAGTGTAGTTTGTCATTTTCCGTTAGAAAAAAACTAACAGTAACACCCCCTAAAGAGGAGAGAAGGAAGAGAAGGAAAAGAAGGGAGCCCCCTCCCCCTCTCTTCCTCTCAGCTTCTGGCCACAAACTGGTCCTTAAAGATAGCACTGAACTGTTCCACATGGAGCGGAACCCTTCCTCCTACCCTCTGATGGCACATCTAATTTTTTCCAACCTGAGAAATTCTGTCAAGTCCGCAAGCCAGTCCAAGACCCTAGGTAGTGCTGCCGACCTCCATCCGAGCAAAATTCAACACCGGGCTATCAGGGAGGCGAAGGCCAAGACATCGGTCCCCTTCCCCGCAAAAAGCAGCGGCAGCTCCGACACCCCAAATACTGCCACCAGCGGACATGGCTTCATTCTACCCCTACGATCTCAGACATGATCTTGAAGAACGAGGTCCAGAACCTGATAAATTTTGGACAGGATCAGAGTGGTTCGCCAGTCCCCTCTGGCACCTTTCGCACCTATTCTCCACCCTAGGGAAGGACCGACTCATGCGCACTCTAGTCAGGTGCATCCGATGTACCACCTTAAGTTGTATCAGGCTCAGCCTGGTGCAAGAAGAGGTGAAATGCACTTTGTACAAAATCTCACTCCAGGCCCTTCTCTTCCAGCTCGGGTCCCCAATTCCTCCTCCCACCTCCTCTTTGTTTCGTCCAACAGGGCCCATACCTTCTCCAGCAACCGCCCATACATATTTGATATCCTCCCTCCTCCCAATTCATCCCGAGATAGCATCTAATCCAGCACCTCATCCAGTAGTGTAGGTTTTGGTAGCTGGGGGAACGCAGAGACCCCCTCTACGAAGGAAGTCCTGTTTCTGCAGGTATCTGAACGCGCTCTTTCTCGAGAGTTGAAATTTCTCCATCAGCTCCTCCACCCCCGCAAATCTACCTTCCATAGAACATAGAACAGTACAGCACAGAACAGGCCCTTCGGCCCTCGATGTTGTGCCGAGCCATGATCACCCTACTCAAACCCACGTATCCACCCTATACCCGTAACCCAACAACCCCTCCCTTAACCTTACTTTTTAGGACACTACGGGCAATTTAGCATGGCCAATCCACCTAACCCGCACATCTTTGGACTGTGGGAGGAAACCGGAGCACCCGGAGGAAACCCACGCACACACGGGGAGGACGTGCAGACTCCGCACAGACAGTGACCCAGCCGGGAATCGAACCTGGGATCCTGGAGCTGTGAAGCATTTATGCTAACCACCATGCTACCGTGCTGCCCACATAAAGATCCCAGAACCTCTCGGCACCCTCCCCTCTCATCCATAAGATATAGGAGCAGAATTAAGCCACTTGGCCCATCAAGTCTGCTTTGCCATTCAATCATGGCTGATATTTCCTCATCCCCATTCTCCTGCCTTTTCCCCATAACCCCTGATCCCCTTATTAATCAAGAGCCTATCTATCTCTGTCTTAAAGACACTCAGTGATTTGGCCTCTACAGTCTTCTGCGGCAAAGAGTTGCACAGATTCACCACCCTCTGGCTGAAGAAATTCCTCCTCATCTCTGTTTTAAAGGATCATCCCTTTCGTCTGAGATGGTGTCCCTTGGTTCTAGTTTTTCCGACAAGTGGTAACATCTTCTCCACGTCCACTCTATCCAGGCCTCGCAGTATCTTGTAAGTCTCAATAAGATCCCCTCTGATCCTTCTAAACTCCAATGAGACCATCAAGTTCTTCATTCCAGGGATCATTCTTGTGAACCTCCTTTGGACCCTTTCCAAGGCCAGCACATCCTTCCTTAGATACGGGGCCCAAAACTGCTCGCAACATTTTGTATGTTGCATCCATCCTTGATGGAATGAATCTGTGGTTACAACATATTGGCGGATTACGGGCATGTCCCCCGGTTTGAAATGTAGCCCAAATTGGTTCTATATTCTCAGCGATGCCACCACCACTGGGCTTGTCGCGAACCTGTCCGGCGAGAATGGAAGAGGGGCAGTAAGCCGAGCCGCAAGGATGGTGCTACATGAGATCTCCTCCACCTGGATCCACTCCGACTCCATTCCCCAAACCATCCCTTCACCTTTTCAATGTTTACTGCCCAGTAGTAAAACATTAGGTTTCATAATGCTAGACCTCCTGATCGCTGTCTCGTCTGCACGCGGCTCTACGAATCCTGGACATCTTCGCTGTCCGTACAAAGTCCAAAATTAATTTACCCACTTAAGTAAAGAAGGGCCTGGGGAGGATGATCGGAAGCGATCAAAATACAAAGAGGAATCTTGGCAAGCCGTCCATTTTGATTGTCTGCACTCTCCCCGACAGGGAGTGTGGGAGTGCATCACGTCTCCTCAGGTCCTCCCTCACCCCTCCACCAAGTAGCCACGTTCAATTTGTGTAGCCAGGCCCAGTTATGTGCCACCCAGATCTCTAGGTATCTAAACTCGGTTTGTGCAAGCTTGAACGGCAGTGCCCCTAACTCTGCCTCTGGGGATTTAACGGGAATATCTCACTCTTGCTAAGGTTCGTCTTGTTACCTGAGAAGTTCCAAACTCCCTCAGCAATTCCATTATCTTTCCCATGCATGCTAGGGGGTCAGACACATAGAGCAGATCATCTGCATAGAGGGATACTCTATGCTCGCTGCCTACCATTTCAATGCCTCCCCACTTGAAAGAAAAAAATGGAAGAACCGGACCTGAAAGGGCCCCACAGCCATAAACCCTTTCTCCCCATCCAAAGTCGCCTATACCGGAGGGGAAGAAAAAGGGGAAAATAAATAAATGAAAAGGCCAAAAATGAGTCCACTTCAATCAGCTGAATTATCCCAGGCATATGGTTCAACCCTGGAACCACAAACAGCAAAGCCTTGAAGTACTGTATATAACAAAATACACATGTAACAGAACACAGCACTCAGCTCACTCCCAGCCCATTTTTCCGTATGAAGTCATTTGCCTCTTCCAGTGTATTAAAGAAATCCTCTCTTATGTAATCCAAAGTTTCACCGGGTATAACATTCCGAACGGGATATTATTCATAAATAACATTGTCTTCGCATTGTTGAATGCCACACGCCTTTTTGCGAGGTCGAACCCGATGTCCTGATATATGTGGACAGAGTATCCTTCCAAGTTACAGGACCATGTGGTCCTCGTCCATTTCAAAGTGTGCTCCTTGTCCTGGAATTTGTGAAGGCGGACAATCACTGCCCGCGGCAGTATCCCAGTTCTCAGCTTCTGGTGCAGCGACCAATGGGCTCGGTCCACCTTGGGGGGTTTGGTGAAGACCCCCTCACCAACTATAGCTCCCAAGCATCTTTGACACATACTTGGAGGGGTTCTTTGCTTTGATGCCCTCCCGTAATCCGACGATCCATATGTTCTGCCACCTGGACCTATTCTCCTGGTCATCTGCTCCGGCCTTTAGGATTTTTTGAGCCGCTGCCAGTATCTCAATTTCTGCCTCCAATGAGGCAATTAGTTTGTCGCGTTCGAAGACCGCCTTCTCCGTTTCCTGGATTGTCGCATCTTGCAATTCCAGCCGCTGTTCCACCCTGATCAGTGATGTGTGAAGTAGTACTACCGCCGCCTCGATCTCAGTGACCAGACCTTCCTTCGCCACCTGTCTGCGCCTCTGGAACTTACCCGGGATAAAAGCCATCAGCTTCTCCGTGAAGGACAAGGAGGGCATCGGCGTCGATGACTTGGTGCAGTCCACCATGTTCCTCCAAGACCAGAACGGCTCCTCCAAGACCAGAGTGGAGAGTTTTCTTAGGTTTTTATTCCTTTCGACTTTTGCTGTCACCAGCTGACATTTCACATCACAGAGCTGTTGAAGAGGATCAAGTTAATCCATCCCTTTCCAGTGGCATTGCCCATTTTCGGGGAGGGCAAAATTCAGGTCTTGAAGTGGGAGCCACCCAGCGTGTGGCCGCATACTCCCATGTCCATGGCTGGCATCAGAAGTTCTATCCATTCATTTTGAACTTATATTGTTCAGAAATAATAGTAATAATAATAGCACTTATTGTCACGAGTAGCCTTCAATGAAGTTACTGTGAAATCCCCCTAGTCGCCACATTCTTGCACCTGTTCGGGGAGGCTGGTACGGGAATTGAACCCGCGCTGTTGGCATTGTTCTGTATTACAAGCCAGCGTTTTAGTCCACTGTGCTAAACCAGCCCCTACATGCTAAACCAGCTCCTATAGAAACAGAGAAACAAACACACGGGTAAAAGTATTACCTCTGCTCACCTTCAGTGGCGGAGGTTTTAACATGCAATCAGTGTTGTTTTGAAAGCAAGCAAGGCCACTAATTTGTACACAGCAAGCACCTACAGACAATGAGGTAAATGACCAATACATAGTTTTTTTGAAGGTGTTGACTTGAAGGAGGAATGTCGTCTACGATACTGAGAGAACTCCACTAGTTTAGCTTTCAGAAGTGTCATAGAGTCTTTACAATCCATCTAGGGAGGCAAACAAAACCTCAATTTAACACCTTATCCTAAAGACAACATTGCTGACAGCCTCAAGCACAGTCAGTATTACACTCAAGTACCAATCTAGCTTAGGTATTTTATTCGCTGGAGTAGGACTCCTGGTTTGGACAAGAGAGTGTTACCACTAGGTGAAGACAACACTTTAACACTTTAAAATGTGTTGTGAAGATGTATCAATGTTTAATTGCTGTAGTGTTACCTTCTTTTATGGAAATTATTTATGGCAATATTTTACCTCAATTTACCTCAATTGAAAGGTCAATTCCCTGTGACTGACCTTTCAAGGTACCCACTACATAACGTTAACTAATAAAAGTTCAATAATTTACCTACATCCTTAGGTGCTTTGGACATGGTATAATAAAATGCACATTAAACTAGAATGTCACTTAGAATTTTAAGAGTTAGATCCTATATGTGCGATCAAAATAGGATGATTGTACAACATCTTGACCTCTCCGCAGACTACTGATTTTGCAACGCACTGAACACATCCTGCAATCAAACATTATACTTAAGAATGTCCAAACCAAGTTCCTGAAAAATTTATGTTGAACATGTCTGAAATGAAATGCATTCTCTCTCTCCTTAGTACACATCAAAAGGACTTCACCCAGTTTTATATACAACCAAAAGGTCTCCTCAGGTAATTTCTCATTCAATTATGAAGATTCCAAGCTTAGATCAATACTCCTCAGAATATTTCCTTTATATTAGAACTTGACCTTGTTACTATCCTTCACATTCCAGCCTACTTGTTTTGAGATGATCAGAGCTATACTGATTTAGCAACAGCCCAGCATTCCATTTACTCTACTTACTGCTACGTCATATTGTTGAGGCAGAGTGACCAATGAGCCAACTAACAGCCCAAGATTATCTCAAGTTGCACTGATGCAAAATCTGTCCTAACCAGATAGTATACAAGCCTCGGTTTTCTTTTCAATACTTAGTACCTTGCACTGATTCAACTGAACCTCATGTGCCATTGATTAGTAGGTACGGAGCCCATAAAATTCTCTTTCTACAACCGTTGCTGTGTCCATCAAATCGACATATCCTTTTTTCTTAGAATCCACTTTGCGTTGAGGCTGCACTTGCAGATCATTTAAGCATCAAGGAGCCAGAGATGTCAGTACAGAGCCCTGGGACAACCCACTCATAAGAGCATATTTTAACTGGCAGACCAGCCTAGCAGGAATGAAGCAAAAGTTCCCTAAAAATTAGAATGCTAAAAGCATATCTTCCATTCTTGCTTCAATCCAAATGGCCACAATTTTGCCCAGGCCTTAATGAGGATACATCTGCACTTGCACAGGCTGAAGCCTAATAACATATGCACTTACGCTGTATATAAAAGTACCCTCAGTTGTTACAAATCAAAATCATGTCATACTCTTGATATTCAGTGACCTTAGCTTTAGGTCTAAACTGGTGCACGTCAGGTACAGTAATGAAAACTTCTGAGACAGCGTGGCTCAAAAACATAGAGAGTGCTCTTTTTTCATAAGTGTGCTTACAGAATGGTATTGTTATGGGCCAGGGTTTAGAAAACTCCAAAGTATATTATAGAGTTCACCTGACCTACAACTGTTTATTGATTTTGGTTACGATGAGCACAAAGGCCTCCCTTTCAGGTGTTCTTCAGCAGAGGCCTTAAGCACTTTTAATCAAAAACAAAGTTTATTCTACGAATTTAACATTTTTATAAACACACACAGTAAGCATTTTTATCAACCACCAACATAAATACCCCACACAACTACAGTACTCCATGTATAACCCTTAATAAATTCTCCCTTTAGGTGTTCCAATTTGATAACAAGAACCCATAGACCAGAAAGCCCTTTTCAAAGCTGTGGCCCAGCACACAAGACCTGGTATGCATGCTCCTTTCCAAAATAGCAGGTTTGAATTTCTTCCAGAAAACAGTTATTTCTGTTCAGGTTATCAAGCAGTCTGGAAACAGCTTTTCAAATGCAGATAGAGAAAAAAACCTTCTTTCAACCTGTGCAGAACAAAACTAGTTCAAACACAAAGCTTCAGCCACACAATGAGAACACTGATGCCATGTGATAAGACAAAAACATTTTGGAAAGGGGCACTCCCATGACAGTATTGATAAAGATGTGACATGGGAACGATTTGAGGTGCCAGGGAAAATGTACTGACATAATTAGATTGAAAAAGGGGAAATTTAGTTAGTCAATAGTGGATCTCAAGGTTTGAGGAATTAACAGTACATTCACTGGGTTTGAACAGGGTTAAAGAGCTAATGTACACATTACTTAGCTCTTCTGCACTGCTCACAAACAAAATTTCAAAATTTGCCGATAAAACAAAACATGGAAGTGTAATAGACAGTCAGGAAGATATAGTAATAGACTTCACGAGGACAAAAGCAGGTTAGTGGAAAGAATGGACACAAATCAGATGAAATTCGATGAGGATAAATGAGCGATAATACATTTTGATAGGAAGAATGAGAGATTAATACAAGCTAAATTATACAGTTTTAAGAGGGATGCAAGAAAAGAGTAATACCCAAAGTTGTCTGTGCACTAACTGTTGAAGGCGGAAGACAGGTTAACAACATGTTTGGTATCCTGTGGGTTATAGAGTACAAAGGCAGGAAGCCATGCTAAACACAAGTTTGGTCCCAACTGGAAGAGAGTATCTAATTCACATTTTTGGATATTGTGAAGGCATTAGAGAGAATTACGAGAATGATTCCAGGGGTGAGAGAATTACAATGACTTTGATAGACTGGAGAGGTTAGCCTACTTTGCACTAATCTAAGAGAAGATTAATAGAAGTGATTACTTTAGAGTAAATGAAGATAAACTGTTTCCAATGTCTGAAGAGTCAATAACCACAGGGCATGGACTTAAGGGCAAGGCCCTGAAGTGACATAAGAAAAACATTCTTTACACAACAAGTGGTTAGGATTTCTAAATACCCTGCCTGATGGACTGCTGGATACAGATTCAATAGTAAAATTCAAAAAGGAATTGGATAATTACTGAAAGGAGAAAAATGTAAGGATGTGGGTAAAGAGCAGAGGGGTGCGACTAACTGGATTGCTCTTCGAAAGAACCAGCACAGATCTATTGAGTCGTTTCGGCACTTGCTGTGCTGTAAGCAATTAAGAAAGCAAATGGCATGTTAGCCTTTATTGCAAGGGGTTTAGAATACAAGAATAAAAACGCCTTGCTGCAATTGTACAGGAATTTGGTAAGACCATATCTATGTGTAGTTTTGGTCTCCGCATTTAAGAATGGATATATATGAATTGGTGGCAGTCCAATGAAGGCTCTCTATATTGATCCCTGGATTGAGAGGGTTGACTGATTGTGAAAGGTAAGTAAATTGGGCTTATATTCTCTGGCATTTAGAAGAATGAGAGGCGACACATTGAAACCTACAAAATTCCAAAGGCCTTGACATGGCAATTACTGATTGTTTTATCTGCAATATGCCTCACCTCAATGGATGTCCCAGCCTCCAACCTGAAGTTAACTGAAGTTGGACTGCCACCCCTAAAAAGAGTCCCTACCCCTTCTGGTGCAGGCAATCATGTTTGGAGCAAATGGAGGTTTCACCCTAAGGAAGACCCACAGAAACTGATCCCATTTCCCAGGCCATCTGCTGAAATACTCCAGAGTTACATTAGGTGTTCAATTTTGGTAAATATTGTTTTCATATATTCAGACTCTTTATGTGAGAATAAAGCACAGTTAATCCTATTTTCCAAGAGTGCTTCCATAATTTCCATCCATCCATGCAATGAGGCGGGCACCCACTGGTATTCCATTGAATGTCGAGCCAGAATTCACAGCCAGAGCTCTGAAGTGGGTTTGAAACCTACACATTTTGACTCAGAGGCAGGCCTGCTACTAAGCCAAAAGCTTGCTCCAATTAGTGGAATGAAAACTAATAATCTTCAAACTACTTCCCAACTTTTAGAAGTGATAGCCTTCTGATATAGTTTGCACTGTCTACTTCTCACAAAGACACCCCCATGATTTCGGCAATACAGGGGATTGTTCCAAAATTAATTTTACACAATTTTCTTTTCCACTTGTTTACATTATTTAATCATGCTCTTCAAGCATGACTGGACAGTTCTTAATACTTGAGCCATCCCTTTTTCTAAATTTAAACTTTTATCCACACCACCACCACCACCAAGATTTTTAAAATAATGATGCTGATATGATTTACCTACTGCCAGTAGAGAAAACTGAACCAAAATCAAACTGCATTCTACCATGTTACTTATCTGACACTCAGACGTTTGTTGCTATAATTTTGTGATGGTGATTAGCCTGGGACTATTTCATCATCCTCGATCACAGTGGAACCATAGCAGTTTTTGCCCCATTCGGATATCTAATTGTTTCGCTTATTCAGCCATATACAATTATCAATTCTGCCTACAGTAACATGTTGTTCACATTTTCCATTGCAAATATTTGCAGGAGTGAGCAAAATAAGGAGAGATCAAGGATTGGTATCTCTGTATGTACGCAAATGATATTTGCGTAGGAGTCTTTGAATAACTGCATGCATCTCTAAATTCATACATCAGTGTGCAGCTGTCTCTAGAAGTCTGTGAGAGCATGCATAATAGCTAAGCAAGTCTTTGCTTGTGCCAGCCTTTAAATGTGTATATAACCATGTCAACATAGAATCCCGACAGTGCAGGAGGCCATTCAGCACATCGAGTCTTGAACGACTGTCTGAAAGAGCACCCCACCTCGGCCCATTTCCACAACCCCACCTAACTTGCACACCTTTGAACTGTGGGAGGAAACTGGAGCACCCAAAGGAAATCAACGCAGACAAGGCAAGAACACAAAGTCCGCAGCCACTAAAGGCCAGAATTGAACCTGGGTTCCCGGCACTGTGAGGCAGCAGTGCTAACCACTGTGCCATTGTGTCGCAATGTGTGTCTTTTCAAAGTCTCTGCAATCTGTGCACATTAGTGTAGTTACTCAGTCTGTGCACATGCGTCTCTACACATGTGCATATCCTGATGACAGTCTGTGTAAAAGTTGCTCAATGTGAACATTTGTGTCTATCTCTTGCTGTTGTCATATGAACCAAAATGGATCTAAATGGGGCGGCACAGTGGTTACCACTGCTGCCTCACAACACCAGTGACCCGGGTTCAATTCCAGCCTTGGGTGACTATCTGGGTGGAGTTTGCAATTTATCCCCGCCTGCATGGGTTTCCTCCAGATGCTCCAGTTTCTTCCCACAGTGCAGGTTAGGTGGATTGGCCATGCTAAATTGCCCCTGTGTGTCCAAAGATGTGCAGGTTAGGTGGGTTAGGGCAAGGGAGTGGGCCTAAGTCGGGCCCACTTTCAGAGGGCTGGTGCACACTCGATGGGCTGAATAGTCTGTTTCTGCACTGTAGGAATGCTATGGTTCTATGGTTAAAAATAAAAGATCATTTGTGCATTGTACTGCTGGGCAGAAGGCTGTGGTCAGGATCAAAAATTTCTACTGTGATAAGGAGAGACAGCTTGCCGAGAATGAAAGTGGCATCACTGACTGAGTCTTTGAAAGATTCAAATCATTAAGAGCCATACCCATCTCAAACCAATATCAGGAATATGCGATTTATGTACTCACACTGACCTGTGCTCTCCTACATGGGAGGTTGCCAATCACAAACTCAGGATAGAACAGTGTAGGAGGGGCAAGTACATAAACCACATTCCTGGATACACTTTGGCTACAGAAACTTGAAACCTGAATAGGCAGTGAAACAAAGGTATTTAATCAATAAAACATAGCACTCCTTAACTCGCATCTATCTTTCTATTTAAATTATTTTACTGCTCCTGAAGGTGTTGGCAGTATTTCAGGGCATGGTTACAATATCACTGGCTACTTTCCAGTCCTTCTCCCATGTGGCCATTTGGATAGTCTGGACAGTGAATGTTGGCAGGATGTTCAGCTATTGGGAGGTACCATACAGCCATGCCCAATCCTGTCCTTGCTTAATGTTCACATCCAAACATTTTTGAACAGAAGTCATTACAAGTTGGAACCATGGCACCAATACGGATTTTAACTCTCCAAATGAAATCAGATAATGCAGTTAAGGCCACAAGATAAACATGGAACTTTCCGATTCGTTTTGCACCAGGTAATGCATTTACTGTCTAGCGCCAAAGGCAAGACTTGCAGTCTAATCAGAGTGTGTAGAAATACATAGCTGAATTTGTTGCTTTTAACACCTTTGTGAAGCAACTTGGAGACATGTTTCTATATTAAAGACATTAAAGCTGTTGAATAACAAACTGCAACAGGTCAATTACTAAGTGACTGTGCTGGGGTTTTTTTGGGAAAAAGCCTTTGCACATAGCCGCTAAAATCTCCAGGAATTAGCAGGGAGACAGATAAAATTTTCATAGTATTCTTATCTCCAAACAATCAAAACATCATTAGCATTTCTAGCCCAGAATTCAATAAAATCCCTTGGTTTCACAAGCAATTATTTAGAGACATTTCCCCAAAAGATTCCCATGAATTATGTGCAGCTGGTCTCATCTAAGAATCCTGAATTGGCAGCATCCTAACATGCAGAACATTGATACAGTCGAGTATTTGCATAGAAATACAAATTTACTAAAGATATGATCAACATGTATATACACACACATCCCAACAGGGAGTTATTGGATAATGATCAGAAGCAAGGGGGTAAATCTTCTGGTCCCGCCCACCACGACAATCATTGCGGGCAGGAGAAACAGATTGGATTGGATTGGATTGGTTTTATTGTCAAGTGTACCGAGGTACAGTAACAAGTATTGTTCTGCATACAGTCCAGACAGATCATTCCACATATGAAAGTAAAAACATAAGGCACACATAAACACACAATGTAAATACATTGACACAGGCATCAGGTGAAGCATACAGAAGTGCAGTACTACTCAGTACAGAAGGTGTGTGAAGAGATCAGAACAGTCCATAAGAGGGCCGTTGAGGATTCCGGTAACAGCGGGGAAGAAGTTGTTTTTCAATCTGTTGGTGCGTGTTCTCAGACTTTTGTACTCCTGCCCGATGTAAGAAGTTGGAAGAGTGAATACTCCGGGTGGGAGGGATCTTAGATTATGCTGCCCGCTTTCCCAAGGCAGCGGGAGGTGTAGATAACAGTCAATGGATGGGAGGCAGGTTTGTGTGATGGACAAGGCTGTGTTCACATCTCTCTGTAGTTTCTTATGGTCTTGGGCCGAGCAATTGCCGTACCAAGCTGTGATGCAGCCAGATAGAATTCTATGGTGCTTCTGTAAAAATTGGTAATAGTCAATGTCGGCATGCCAAATTTCCTTAAGTTTCCTGAGGAGAAAGTATAGGCTCTGTTGTGTTTTCTTGGTCTAGCATCGACTTGGGTGGAGCAGAACAGATTGTTGGTGATGTGCACATCTAGGAATTTGAAGCTGTCAACCATCTCCACCTCTGCACCATTGATGCAGACAGGAGGCAATACTTTGCTACCTGAAGTCAATAACCAGTTCTTTAGTTTTGCAACATTGAGGGAAAGATTGTTATTACACCACTCCACTAGGTTCTCTATCTCTCTCCAGTACTCTGACTCGTCATTGATCGAGATCCGACCCACCAGGACTGCGTCATCCGCAAACGGAGGTGAAAGATCCATTAACCTCTGGCTGGAATTTCTGGTCCCGGGGCAGGAAAGTCCTGCCAAAATATTTTACTCCATAACCCATACACACTTAAGCAAATTGTGGCACCCAATGTTTGCCCCAACTTACATCCACCAATCCAGCAAAGGGGACCTTCAGAATGATTCAGTGAACACTTAGATACATATCCAATGAGGCAGAGAGCCAATTAAATATTTATTTCCAGATATGTACATTTTTTTTCTTTATTCTTTCATGGGATGTGAGCAGCACAGGCAAGTCATATTTGCTGCCCGTCCCTATTTGCCCTCAAATTGCGACCATGTTCCCGGCTCCTAATCACAGCCACCAAATCATGCTGGAGAGTGAGTATGCCTGGTGTCAGGAAAGAGCAGAACCTAGCTGAGTTACGAGGTCTGCAAAATCAAATACTCTGTGTTTCAGCTCACAAATGAAGAATGACATCTTGAAAAGGCTACTGGAGGCGAGTTGGTGCTCACAGAATTGTAACCCATCAAGAGTCAGCAGCTTCAACAGAGGGGAAGAAATAAACTCTGAACTTGTGTATTGGGCTTGAGATTTTCCAGCTCAAGACATTTGTGTTCTGTATGTTGCAGATTTTCTATACAGCACATGTTTTTGGACCCTCTGATGGGACACTCGTCCTAATCTCTTCCACGAAAAAAAGTTGATGAGTGCTTTAAATAAACTTTATGGGGGGAAGGGATGGTTGCTGCAATCACCAAGGACATAACCATAAAGCAGACAGAAGTGACATCAGCAAATCTATGTTTAGGAGATGCTTGCTGCTGCTGGCTGGTTTAGCATCTACGACACTCTATAAAAGGACATACAACAGCCATCATTAATAAATATATATATAAACAATAATGCTAGAGTGATCATCAAGTACAGCTTTAATGAAATTCCTTTATTTCTTTACAGATATGATGGAAGGAGAATAACACTAGTCAGATCACACCTATGCAGCATTATAATTGCTTGACATTCTCCACTAATGCTTCTCAAGTACAACATTAGGGGAGGCAATAGCACAGTGGTATTGTCACTGGGCTAGTAATCCAGAGACCCAGGATAATGCTCCAGGGACCCAGGTTCAAATCATTGCAGATGGTGAAACTTGAATTCAATAAAAATCTGGAATTAAAAGTCTAATGATGACCATGAAATCATTGTCGATTGTTGTACAAACCCATCTGGTTCACTAATGTCCTTTAGAGGCGGAATTCTGCTCTTACCTTGTCTGGCCTACATGAAACCCCAGACCCACGTATGTGGTTGGCTGTCAACTGCTCACTCAAGGGCAATTAGGGATAGGCAATAAATGCTGGCACGGCTTGCGATGCCCACATCCCATGAACAAATTTTAAAAAATTATCGAGACTGCTACGACACTAACAATATTGGTTTGGATTCAGTGTTTATCATTAGAGAGCCAGAATAATCAGCCAATATTTATGATATCACAATCCGCGAACAACAGTTAATATTTACTGTATCACATTACAGCACAATACAATAAGCCAGTGTTTATCATACAACAGCCTGGCACAATAGCATAGTCATCACAGAAACATAGCCCAACAACACAAATATGCACATTATTTGCATGTCTTTGACTAACAGAAAAAAATTGCAGGATTATAGAATGAGCAGGTGAGAGGGACTAAATAGGTGCAACGGACTGGATGGCTTCCTTCAATATTCCAAAATGCTAAAACGAAACAGAGAGGCAGAAAAGACCATTCAGCAATTCAATTCTGTTCCATCCGGAGTAATGTTACAATATCATGAACATCTATTCCACACGGTTAATACCTGACTTAGGGAACTCTTTATTTTACTCCCTGACCGACCCGAAAAGAAAACAATGTTGAAAAATATTTAAATCACATTTCTCAGCAAATGTCAATCCAGCTTCATTTTATGCAGAACACAAATATATTTATAGACCCTATTAATTTGCAATGCAAGCGCCATGAAAGAAGCCTTTAGGATATGTCAGAAAAAAGTGATAACAAAGTATCAGAGAAATCCAATAAAATGGAATATTTTCCTGATGGTTATGCATTTAAAAAACGTAAATGTAAGCTACTTAAGCAGGGCTAGTTTGGTTGTGCTAATAGAACACATGTTTTTGATGTGTTGACAAGCATAGTAACACTGCTAACAGTACCTAAGGCAAGCCAATAACAATAGGGAATAGAACATAAAGAGTTTTGAATAAGATGTTAGAGGTTCAAAGGAGGAGACAAGGTGTGAACTCTAAAAGTTAGACTCACAAAATGAGGGTAATCAAGTTTAACTTCTGAAGAGGATGGCTTAGATAAGAAAGTTTAAAAGAGAAAAAACTGTACATCAGGAGATGATTAAACCTGAGTAGGTAGCTGTTTTTAGATCTCAACCACAACAGGAATAGCTGTTTAACTCCCAGCAAGGAATGTCTGTGAAAAAAGCCTGTCTTGAAAAGCCAGTTGTTTGTTTCAATTCAGAGACAAACCCCTGGTTACCCTGCTTTGGTAAGTGTTACTGGATTTTGTTTTTAGTTTTTAAGATCTATAAGGTGTTGTGGAAAATCCGGGGAGAATTATCTCTGAACGTAGTGAAATAAAGGGGGCAGGATCCCGTCAGACCCTTTTTTCTGGTGCAGCACGCCCCCGCCAGCAGTGGGATACTCCGTCCCTGCAGCCAGCCAATGGGGTTTCCCATTCTGGCCACCCGCACGCCGTCGGGAAATCTGTGGGCATGAGCGCGTTGCCGCCGAAGCAGAGGATCCCGCCGATGGAAAATCCTGCCCAGGTTGTTTGGAACTGGGTAAAGTTAGTGATATTCTACATAGCCATGGTCTTGTTAAGGGTACTTCCAGGTTATTTAATTGCTTAATAAACATTTTATTTAAAATCATCACAAAACGTCTCAGAAATAGAACTCTGGATTTCAAACCTTTCCTCACTTTACATCGAATTGCAAAACACAATTTTCAAATGTTCATTTTCAGTTGAGAGCAGTTGTTTGGGGCGATGTGGGATAACCCGGTGTTTACCATCAGCCATGTTCTTAACAGATAAAATGGGTTAATGCCGATACCAAAATTGTAGAAATAGGAATTTCAATGAACACGTGTGTCGGTATTTCCAAAGATGTAGACACCAAATGAACATTCTGCTGTAAGCAGAGAAGTTGAGTGGGCTTGACCGCCATGTTTCCTGCCACAATAGGATTAAATTCCACCCATAATTTCAGATTCTCATATTTTGCAGGTTCCTCACTGGGTTATGACATTGCTGCCAAAGTAAAGTCACATGAAGATTTCTATTTACTACATGTATTGCCTGTGAGGTTTTGTTGGAAGGTGAGGAAGGATGCGTTATCAGAACCACTTGACTGTTCTGACCGTAAAACACTGAGTTGCATATTGTTAAGTAGATAATTAACACTTATTGTTGTTGAATGTTCGTTGGTGTAAAATGTGTCAACAAATTTCTCGTCCCTGTTCTATTCCTTCTGTAATGATACCAAACAAACATCATTATGGCAGTTGAACAGAAGGTGATCTAAGATCATAATGAAACTTCATTCTGTTTGCTCGTTGGAGATCACATCTCGAGGGAGCCCCACAGCACAGTCACCAGAGACAGAGCTCAACTTGCTCTAATGAGTAGTACAAGAGCTAATTTAAATGGATTTCTGGCAGATATTCAAATCTGTAAATGCAATCCGAAGGGAAATCAAGAAGGTAATTTTACAAGTTTGTACTAGTAGTAGGGAGACTTTTCACTAGTTGCACAAATTGGAGAAACGTGGCCGAACATTCTATCGTTGATCAGGAATGCAGCATACTGACAGTAATTTTCTGGCTATTTCCATCAATTTTAATGACTGCAACATCATGTGTGGCATGCTATTTTTCCAACCAATAATGAGCAAAATATTTTGAGCTAAGTTCCGCCAATGGGTAATATTCCCTGCCAATAGCACAGATTTGGAGATTCAACAATAAAGATTACATAGGGCTGGATTATAAGCTCCCCACACCCCAGCAGAAATTTCCAGGGCAGACCCACTTCCTTTTGGCTGGTTAGCTGCCACTTTTTGGGTAACTGCCCTTTAATTCAAATGAGGTGGGATTTAACTCCATCTCCAAAAGGAAGTCCCAACTCGTAACAACAGCGAGCTGCTGGCTGATCAGAGACCAGCTGCTCTGTGCTACACCAGGATAGTGGACCGTTCTGGGATTTCAGGAGTCCCAGGAGAAAGAGGAACCATGGATGCACCCAACATAGGTAAATCTGAAATGTTGATTGGCAGCAAGCCCTGATAAATGGTTTTGGGGGAGGATGCATGTAAACAGGGCATGGGTGACTGTTGGTGGGTGTGGGGAGACAAAACTGTGGGGACAGGGGGGGCTTCCTCTTTCACTAACCAACCATATGTTGGGTAGAGGCCTCTCCAGCAACCTGCTGAACTGGACTGGGTTGGGACCCTTGATTGGACATTAATTGCTCACTTAAGGGCCTCAATTGTGCCATGAGTGGACATCACCCAACACCTCCCATGCTTCCTGTAAAATTGTGGCAGGGCAGGGACACTGCCAATAGCATGCAACCGTAACTTATGGGTCCACCCTCCTGTCTTTAACACAAATGTTTCCTACTGAAATGAAAAGTACATTTAAAACTTGATATTTGACCCATCGTAATTGTAAAGACAGTAAACTACAAAACAGATCTCGTGGCTCAGGAAGTTCACCCTAATAGTAGCAAAGCAACCGTCACCAGGAAGTTGCTGATCCAATTCCTGCCCAAGTGTGCTGATTTCAAATGGGTACCAACTGAGTTTCTACAATGAGCCTTAGGGCACCTAGTATAGCAAGAGGGAAACTGGCAAGTATTTCCACTCCTGATTCTTCTTCAATGAACCCTGATGGAAGTGTGCGCATAAATGTGAAGAAAGCATTGTGATTTATTGTGATGTATCTTGGGCGAATAATTTGTGGAACACATTGCCAGGACTAATGTGTTTAAAGATTGGTTGGTATTGATTGCAATTGGTACCTAGAGAACCAAACTCCTGGAAGTCATCAACTACTTCAAGAGGTAAAAGGAAACAGGTCTCATGCAGATTCCCTACAGCTGAAAATTTTTTAAAATCAGACTCTCATTTTGCCAATCTGTGCTGGATTTAAATCTTGGTTCCACAGTTGTACTAACCCAGTGTGAAAAATGAAATGAAATGAAAATCGCTTATTGTCACGAGTAGGTTTCAATGAAGTTACTGTGAAGAGCCCCTAGTCGCCACATTCCGGCGCCTGTTCGGGGAGGCTGTTACCGGAATCGAACCGTGCTGCTGGCCTGCTTGGTCTGCTTTCAAAGCCAGCGATTTAGCTCTGTGCTAAACAGCAGATTCCTGCAATGAGTAAATGCGCTAGTTGAAAGTATGTAGCATAATGATCTGTGGTTGCTTTTTCATGTAGCGGCACAATATCACACACTAGTGAGCAAGTACTGTGCACTTCAAACCTTAACTTTTACTTAAGGTACATATCTTGTGACTTTCCTAGCATTCACTCATCTGAAATCTAAAAGAGGCAGGGAAAGAACTAGTCTGAAATGAAATGAAATGAAAATCGCTTATTGTCACGAGTAGGCTTCAAATGAAGTTACTGTGAAAAGCCCCTAGTCGCCACATTCCGGCACCTGTTCGGGGAGGCTGGTACAGGAATTGAACCGTGCTGCTGGCCTGCCTTCGTCTGCTTTAAAAACCAGCGATTTAGCCCGGTGTGCTAAACCAGCCCCTACTATCTGTGGTATCACTACTCCTGTGATGTCAAATACATAGGTAATTCAGCAATATATTCTTACTGGATTAAGAGTCCTCTTACCTTTAGCCCTGAATTTACCTTTTTCCACTTCTCCATCCTCATTTAACTGGAGCGACACGGTGGTTAGCACTGCTGCCTCACAGCTCCAAGGACCAGGGTTCAATTCCGGCCTCGACTGGCTATCAATGTGGAGTTTCCACTTTCTCCCAGTGTCTGCGAGGGTTTCCTTTGGGTACTCCAGTTTCATCCCACAGTCCAAAGATGTGCAGGTTATGTGGACTGGCCATGCTAAATTGACCTTTAGTGTCCAATAGTTAGGTGGGGTTCTGGGTCTCGGGATAGGGTGGATGCGTGGGCTCTTTCCAGGGCCGGAGCAGACTCAATGGACCGAATGGCCTCCTTCTGCACTGCAAATTCTATGTTCTATGTACTCCACAGGTGAGAAAGAATTGGCATCTAAATCCATTACAGAAACAAAGGTCAACCACCAGTGCACCCACTACTTTCAAACCCAATGTAAACAACTAAGTTTCTTCCCAGAGTCCAAAGATGTGCGGGTTAGGTGGATTGGCCATGCTAAATTGCCCGTAGTGTCCTAAAAAGTAAGGTTAAGGGGGGGGTTGTTGGGTTACGGGTATAGGGTGGATACATGGGTTTGAGTAGGGTGATCATTGCTCGGCACAACATCGAGGGCTGAAGGGCCTGTTCTGTGCTGTACTGTTCTATGTCTATGTCTATGTCTATGTCTATTATTGGCAAGCCATTTTAAGGGACAGTTAGAAGGGACCTTCTAAACAGCCCGAGACAAATTTTCTTTAATTACTACCTACTTTGTCTAGGTATTTGAGGTTCAATGATAATTCAGATTAACAAGGATTTATGCCTTAATTCTTTTTCCATGCTGATAAATTATTAGATTAAATGATTACCATTGCAGACTATTTTATGACTCAAATGTGCCATTTGAGAAAAACAGAATGTGCACAGTTTAAGGATGTGATATGAAGTGCTCTAATGGCTCAATGGACAAATGCCATGCCAGAAGTGGCACAAAGTCATACAGAGAGCAAGGTTCCAAGTTCAATATCTGGTTCTTTCCCAGTCATAATTTTGGAATTTGTGTTCTTGATAACCTGCTTTTGTTTTGGATCATGAAATCAGGATATCCTAATTATTTCAGTGCCCCGTGATAGCATGGGAAGATGATATTTCAGCTAATGTTGTTGGTAACGTCCTCAGCAATAAATGGCCTGCCAATACTCTGTCTACTCTCACACATGAAGAACAGGTTCATGGGGGAAGGTACCGGAGAGTTGTCAGTGGTATAGTCCAGCAGGACCCGGTACTTCATAAAGAGGAGAAATAAATTGGGGAATCCTTCATTTTTGGAAGAATGTGCCAGCACGTTGAACTCAGCTACTCAGGAACCCTTACTGGTCTGGTAGTGTTTAAGGCATAAATTTTTAAAATGGCATCATCAGACCGTAGCAACATTTAACAAATATTCAACACAGTCTGAGAGATCATCCGGGCCGGAGAATCGCCGGGGGGGGGGGGGGGGGGATGCCGCCGATTCTCCGGCAATTGTACCAGCGCGGTCGCCGTGCGGCAGTCGTTGAAAGCGGCTCCCGCGGTGATTCTACGTGCTCGACAGGCCAGTGCCTGCCAAGTTCCGCCGGCGTAGTTTGCGTATGGTCCTACCCGGTGAGATCTCACCGGTCTGGCTGCGGGATCGATCCTGGTGGGGGAGCGGGGGAGCCGGGGCCTCCATGATGGCTAGGCCCACGATCGGGGGCAACCGATCGGCGGGCGCGCTAATTCCAGGGGGGGGCCTATGTTCCTCCGCGCCGGGTCCCTGTAGGGTTCTGCAATGTTGCCCGTGGGCTGACGCGGAGACGGCCATGGTGCGCATGCGTGGACCCGCGCCGGCCGTGGCAGGCCAGCTTTCGCCACCGGAGCAGAGCACAGCACTCCGACGCCGTTCTAGCCCTCGAGGACGGGAAAAATGACTTGGCCTGGAGGATCATTGATGCCGGTGTTGCTCGCACCAGTTTTGACCCCGGCGTCAACACCTGGCCGGGATTTCGGAGAATCCCAGCCCAGGTATCTCAAACTCACTTATTTCAGTATTTTGTTTAACTGTTGTTAACCAAACTGTGTTAATAGTGCACAACTTACTAATAAGTTATATTTTCTGTATTGATTATACATTTGCCTTAATAATAAGAACATAAAAACTAGGAGAAGGAGTAGGCAATCTGGGCTGCTTCGCCATTCAATAAGATCATGGCTAATCGTTTTGTGGACTCAGCTCCACTTACCCGCCCACTCACCGTAACCTTTATTCCTTTACCGTTCAAAAATCTATCTATATTTGCCTTGAAAACATTCAATGAGGTAGCCTCAACTGCTTCACTGAGCAAGGAATTCCACAGACTTGCAACCCTTTGGGTGAAGAAGGTCCTCCTCAACTCAGTCCTAAATCTGCTCCCCCTTATTTTGAGGCTATGTCCCCTAGTTCAAATCTCACCCGCAAGTGGAACAACCTCCATGCTGCTATCCCATCAATTCCCTTCATAATTTAATATGTTTCTGTAAGATCCCCCCTCATTCTTCTAAATTCCAATGAATATAGTCCCAGTCTACTTAGTCTCTCCTCATAAGCTAATCCTCTCAACTACGGAATCAACCGAGTGAATCTCATCTGCACACCCTCCAGTGCCAGTACATCATTTCTCAAGTAAGGAGACCAAAACTGTACACAGTATACCAGGTGTGGCCTTACCAACACCCTATGCAGCTACAACAGAACCTCCCTGCTTTTAATCACCATCCCTCCAGCAATGAAGGACAACATTCCATTTGCCTTCTTAATTGCCTACTGCACCTGCAAACCAACTTTTTGCTATTCATGGACAAGGACAGCCAGGTTCCTCTGCACAGCAACATACTGCAATTTTTTACCATTTAAATAATGGTCCATGTTGCTGTTATTCCTATCAAAACTGATGAGCTCACTTTTGTTAACACTGAACTCCATCTCCATTTGCCCACTCACTTAAACTATCTATATCTCTCTGCAGACTTTCAGTGTCCTCTGCACACTTGGCTCTATTAGTCAACTTAATGTCACCTGCAAACTTTGACACATTACACTTGGTCCCCAACTGCAGATCATTTATGTAAATTGTGAACAATTGAGGACCCAACACTGATTCCTGAGGCACACCACTAGCCACTGATCGCCAACCAGAAAAACACCCATTTATATTCACACTTTGCTTTTCGTCAGTTAACCAATCCTCTATCCATGCTAATACATCACCCGTAACGTCATGCACCTTTATCTTATGCAGCAGCCTTTTTTGCGGCACCTTGTCGAATGTCTGTCTACCTCGCTCGTAATGTCCTCAAATAATTCCATTAAATTAGTCAAACAGACTTGCTTTCATGAACCCATGCTGCGTCTGCCCAATGGGACAATTTATTTCCAGATATCTCGCTATTTCTTCCTTAATGACAGATCCAAGCATATTCCCCACTACAGAAGTTAAGCTAACCGGTCGATAGTTACCGAAGATAGTTTTGTCTACCTCCTTTTTTAAACAGTGGCGTCACATTTGCTGTTTTCCAATCTGCCGGAACCGCCCAGAGTCCAGCAAATTTTGGTAAATTACCACGAGCGCATTTGCTATTTCCCCACCACCTCTTTTAGTACCCTGGGATGCACTCCATCAGGGCCAGGAGACTTGTCTACCTTTAGCCCCATTAGCTTGCCCAACACTACCCTGTCTCATTACACAGGACCAGATCTAGGATAGCTTGCAGCCTCGTAGGTTCCATTACACACTGTTCGAGCAAACTATAGCGGACACATTCTATGAACTCCTCAAGGCTGGCCTGACTGACCTTGTTTGACCAATCGACATGTAGATTAAAATCCCCATGATAATTGCAGTACCATGTTTACATGTATAAGTTATTTCTTTGTTTATAGCCGTCCCACCGTGATGTTATTATTTGGTGGCCTATAGACTACGCCCATCAATTACCTTTTCTCCTTACTATTTCTATTTTACACCTAAATGGATTCTACCTTTTTCTCTATAGAATGCTATACCTCTCACCACCACCCTGATATCATCAGTAAATATCAGAGCCACACCACCTCCTTTACCTTCCTGCCTGTCCTTCCGAATAGTCTGATACCCCTGGATATTTAACTCCCAGTCGTGATCATCCGGCAACCACGTCTCTGTAATGAGCACTAAATCATACTCATCATAGGGCAGCATGGTAGCAAAAGTGGATAGCACTGTGGCTTCACAGCACCAGGGTCCCAGGTTCAATTCCCTGCTGGGTCGCTGTCTGTGCGGAGTCTGCAGGTTCACCCCGTCTCTGCGTGGGTTTCCTCCGGGAGTCATATGGGGAGGCAGTGGCGTAGTGGTATTGTCAGGGCAGTATGGTAGCATAGTGGTTAGCTCCAGGGGCCCAGGTTTGATTCCCGACTTGGGTCACTGTCTGTGCAGAGTCTACATGGTCTCCCCATGTCTGCGTGGGTTTCTTCCGGGCGTTTTGGTTTCCTCCCACAGTCCAAAGGCGTGCAGGTTAGGTGGATTGGCCATGATAAATTGCTCTTTAGTGACCAAAAAGGTTTTGGGGGGGGGGGGAGGGTTTTGGATTACGGGGATAGGGTGGAAGTGAGGGCTTAAGTGGGTCGGTGCAGACTCGATGGGCCGAATGGCCTCCTTCTGCACTGTATGTTCTATTTGCGATGATTTGTGCCATCAATTCATTATCTTGTTTTGAATGCTACGAGCATTCAGGTAAAGGCCTTTATGCTAGTTTTAGTACCTTCTTTTTGAAGCCTAACCCCTCCATTAATAACATCCGAGTTCTTCTTCCCTTTATCTTAAATAATAATGCAGTATTTTGGAAGTTAGGACATGGACTTCCTTAGAATTGTACCAGGAATTGTGGGAAATCCTTGTGCTTTTACAGGTGGTTCTCACCTTCTGCAAAATTTCATCAGTACAAATGCAGAAGAAAAGATGAGGCTTCCTATTTGACCCCAAAGTGAGCTTCCAATTCCATATGCGCTTCATCACCAAAAACAGCTACTCCTACCTTTTTAAAAATGCATTTATGGGGATGTGGGCATCGCTGGCTAGGCCAGCATTTATTGTACATCCCTCGTTGGCCTTCAGAAGTTGGTGGTGAGCTGCTTTAGAATCATAGAATTTACAGTGCAGAAGGAAGCCATTCGGCCATGGAATCTGCACCGGTCCTTGGAGAGAACACCCTACTCTAGCCCACACCTCCACCCTATACCCGTAACCCAACCTAAACTTTTTGGACATTAAGGAAAATTTAGCATGGCCAATCCACCTAACTTGCACATCTTTGGACTGTGGGAGGAAACCGGAGCACACGGAGGAAATCCACGCAGACATGGAGGGAACGTGCAGACTCCGCACAGATAGTCACCCAAGCAGGAATCGAACTTGGGACCCTGGAGCTGTGAAGCAACAGTGCTAACCACAGTGCTATTGTGCCGCCTGTATTGAACCGTTGCAGTTCTTGAAGTGTAGGTACGCCCGTAATGCCATTAGTGTGGGAATTCCAGGATTTTGATCCAGCCACAGTAAAGGAACGGTGATATATTACAAATCAGGATGGTGAGTAATTTGGAGGGGAGATTCCAGGTGGTGGTGTTCCCAAGTATTTGCTGCTCTTGTCGTTCTAGATTGTCGTGGATTTGGGAGTGCTGCCAAAGGAAATTCGGTGAGTTCCTGCAAAGTATCTTGTAAATGGCACACACTGCTGCCACTGTTTGTTGGTGGTGAAGGAAATTAATGTTTGTGGAAAAGTAACAATCAAGTGGGATGCTTTGTCCTGGATGGTATCAACCTTCTTGAGTGTTATTGGAGCTGCAAGTGGACAGTATTCCACCACATTCCGGACTTGTGCCTTGTAGATGGTGGACATGCTTTGGGAAGTCAGAAGGCGAGTTACCGGCCTCAGGATTTCTAGCCTTTGACCTGTTCTGGTCGCCACAGTATTATATGGCTCGTCCAGTTCAGTTTTGGGTCATTAGTAACCTCCAGGATGTTGATAGTGGGGGACTCAGAGATGGTAATGCTATTGAATGTCAAGAGGTGATGGTTAGATCCTCCCTTGTTGAAGATGGCCATTGTCTGGCATGAATGTTATTGGTCACTTGTCAGCCCAAGCCTGGATATAGTTCATTTGGGTATGGACTGCTTCAGTAACATCTATAACACTGCCCAACAGCAAGCTGATTTCAACTCAAATGCTACTGAAATACTCAAACCTGCCTTGGTTACTACTCGTGGACCATTCTAATTCTTTCATGGATGGTCTTCCCCCTTGCACCCTATGTAAATTTGATCGCATCTAAAACTCTGCTGCCCAAGTCCTATTCACCTCTCACCCTTACGCTTGTTGACCTATATTTTGGCAACACCTAAATGTCAAAATCATCCTCTTTTCCAAGTCTTTCAAAGGTCTTTCAAAGGATTTCCAGAAAGCCTTTGACAAGGTGCCACACAAAAGGTTGCTGCATAAGATCCAGATGCATGGCATTAAGGGTAAAGTAGTAGCATGGATAGAGGATTGGTTAATTAATAGAAAGCAAAGAGTTGGGATTAATGGGTGTTTCTCTGGTTGGCAATCAGTAGCTAGTGGTGTCCCTCAGGGATCCGTGTTGGGCCCACAATTGTTCACAATTTACATAGATGATTTGGAGTTGGGGATCAAGGGCAATGTGTCCAAGTTTGCAGATGACACTAAGATGAATGGTAAATTGAAAAGTGCAGAGGATACTGGAAGTCTGCAGAGGGATTTGGATAGGTTAAGTGAATGGGCTAGGGTCTGGCAGATGGAATACAATGTTGACAAATGTGAGGTTATCCATTTTGGTAGGAATAACAGCAAACGGGATTATTATTTAAACGATAAAATATTAAAGCATGCCGCTGTTCAGAGAGACTTGGGTGTGCTAGTGCATGAGTCACAGAAGGTTGGTTTACAAGTGCAACAGGTGATTAAGAAGGCAAATGGAATTTTGTCCTTCATTGCTAGAGGGATGGAGTTTAAGACTAGGGAGGTTATGTTGCAATTGTATACGGTGTTAGTGAGGCCGCACCTGGAGTATTGTGTTCAGTTTTGGTCTCCTTACTTGAGAAAGGACGTACTGGCGCTGGAGGGTGTGCAGAGGAGATTCACTAGGTTAATCCCAGAGCTGATGGGGTTGGATTATGAGGAGAGGTTGAGTAGACTGGGACTGTACTCGTTGGAATTTAGAAGGATGAGGGGGGATCTTATAGAAACATTTAAAATTATGAAGGGAATAGATAGGATAGATGCGGGCAGGTTGTTTCCACTGGCGGGTGACAGCAGAACTAGGGGACATAGCCTCAAAATAAGGGGAAGTAGATTTAGGACTGAGTTCAGGAGGAACTTCTTCACCCAAAGGGTTGTGAATCTATGGAATTCCTTGCCCAGTGAAGCAGTTGAGGCTCCTTCATTACATGTTTTTAAGGTAAAGATAGATAGTTTTTTGAAGAATAAAGGGATTAAGGGTTATGGTGTTCGGGCCGGAAAGTGGAGCTGAGTCCACAAAAGATCAGCCATGATCTAATTGAATGGCGGAGCAGGCTCGAGGGGCCAGATGGCCTACTCCTGCTCCTAGTTCTTATGTTCTTATGTCTCACTGCTTCCTTTTGATATACTTTCCTCCAGCCTTACAACCCTCAGAAGATCTCTGCATTCCAATTCTGGCATCTTGCACATCTCCATTTTAATAGCTCCACTATTGGCAGTCATACTTGAGCTGTGTAGGCCTGAAGCTCTGGAATTCCCTCCCTCAACTATCCTGCCTCTCTGAATATATTCACTAAAACCTGTTTGGCCAAGCTTTTGGTTACCTGACCTAATGTTTCCTTATGTGGCTGAATGTCAATACTTTTTTGATAACATTCCTGTGAAACATCTTGAGACATTTTATTATGCGAGAGACACTATATAAATGCAAGTTGGAAGGAACACACTTGCACAATAAATTTTCAACAGCATCAGTTCACAGAGCCCATTACTGTTTACTCCAGTATATTAAATTTATACCTTTGTTGGTACTCTTATTTTACCTTCTAATAAGAATTGGTAATCGGTTGGTAGAAGGTGTCAAAAATACAACTTAATTGTAATTACTCACTGGTATACACTTGAATAAGAACTGAATAAAACTTAGAAATGAAATATCAAACAATATGTAAAAAAGTCAAGCATATGGCAAAGAGCATAAGCACAAAATAAGTCACTTTAAACACAAACAAACAGATAGATAGAACATAGAACATAGAACATAGAACGATACAGCGCAGTACAGGCCCTTCGGCCCTCGATGTTGCACCGACATGGACAAAATCTAAAGGCCATCTAACCTACACTATGCCCTTATCATCCATATGCTTATCCAATAAATTTTTAAATGCCCTCAATGTTGGCATGTTCACTACTGTTGCAGGTAGGGCATTCCACGGCCTCACCACTCTTTGCGTAAAAAACCCACCTCTGACCTCTGTCCTATATCTATTACCCCTCAATTTAAGGCTATGTCCCCTCGTGCTAGCCACCTCCATCCGCGGGAGAAGGCTCTCGCTGTCCACCCTATCTAACCCTCTGATCATTTTGTATGCCTCTATTAAGTCACCTCTTAACCTTCTTCTCTCTAACGAAAACAACCTCAAGTCCATCAGCCTTTCCTCATAAGATTTTCCCTCCATACCAGGCAACATCCTGGTAAATCTCCTCTGCACCCGTTCCAAAGCTTCCACGTCCTTCCTATAATGAGGCGACCAGAACTGTACGCAATACTCCAAATGCGGCCGTACTAGAGTTTTGTACAACTGCAACATGACCTCATGGCTCCGGAACTCAATCCCTCTACCAATAAAGGCCAACACACCATAGGCCTTCTTCACAACCCTATCAACCTGGGTGGCAACTTTCAGGGATCTATGTACATGGACACCGAGATCCCTCTGCTCATCCACACTACCAAGAATTTTACCATTAGCCAAATATTCCGCATTTCTGTTATTCTTTCCAAAGTGAATCACCTCACACTTCTCCACATTAAACTCCATTTGCCACCTCTCAGCCCAGCTCTGCAGCTTATCTATGTCCCTCTGTAACCTGCAACATCCTTCCGCACTGTCTACAACTCCACCGACTTTAGTGTCGTCTGCAAATTTACTCACCCATCCTTCTGCGCCCTCCTCTAGGTCATTTATAAAAATGACAAACAGCAACGGCCCCAGAACAGATCCTTGTGGTACGCCACTCGTAACTGAACTCCATTCTGAACATTTCCCATCAACTACCACTCTCTGTCTTCTTTCAACTAGCCAATTTCTGATCCACATCTCTAAATCACCCTCAATCCCCAGCCTCCGTATTTTCTGCAATAGACGACCGTGGGGAACCTTATCAAACGCTTTACTGAAATCCATATACACCACATCAACTGCTCTACCCTCGTCTACCTGTTCAGTCACCTTCTCAAAGAACTCGATAAGGTTTGTGAGGCATGACCTACCCTTCACAAAACCATGCTGACTATCCCTAATCATATTATTCCTATCTAGATGATTATAAATCGTATCTTTTATAATCCTCTCCAAGACTTTACCCACCACAGACGTTAGGCTCACCGGCCTATAGTTACCGGGGTTATCTCTACTCCCCTTCTTGAACAAAGGGACCACATTTGCTATCCTCCAGTCCTCTGGCACTATTCCTGTAGCCAATGATGACCTAAAAATCAAAGCCAAAGGCTCAGCAATCTCTTCCCTGGCTTCCCAGAGAATCCTAGGATAAATCCCATCCGGCCCCGGGGACTTATCTATTTTCACCTTGTCCAGAATTGCCAACACTTCTTCCCTACGCACCTCAATGCCATCTATTCTAATAGCCTGGGTCTCAGCATTCTCCTCCACAATATTATCTTTTTCTTGAGTGAATACTGACGAAAAGTATTCATTTAGTATCTCGCTTATCTCCTCAGCCTCCACACACAACTTCCCACCACTGTCCTTGACTGGCCCTACTCTTACCCTAGTCATTCTTTTATTCCTGACATACCTATAGAAAGCTTTTGGGTTTTCCTTGATCCTACCTGCCAAAGACTTCTCATGTCCCCTCCTTGCTCGTCTCAGCTCTCTCTTTAGATCCTTCCTCGCTTCCTTGTAAATATCAAGCGCCCCAACTGAAACTTCACGCCTCATCTTCACATAGGCCTCCTTCTTCCTCTTAACAAGAGATTCCACTTCTTTGGTAAACCACGGTTCCCTCGCTCGACCCCTTCCTCCCTGCCTGACTGGTACGTACTTATCAAGAACATGCAATAGCTGTTCCTTGAACAAGCTCCACATATCCAGTGTGCCCAACCCTTGCAGCCTACTTCTCCAACCAACACATCCTAAGTCATGTCTAATGGCATCATAATTGCCCTTCCCCCAGCTATAACTCTTGCCCTGCGGGGTATACTTATCCCTTTCCATCACTAACGTAAAGGTCACCGAATTGTGGTCACTGTTTCCAAAGTGCTCACCTACCTCCAGATCTAACACCTGGCCTGGTTCATTACCCAAAACCAAATCCAATGTGGCCTCGCCTCTTGTTGGCCTGTCAACATATTGTGTCAGGAAACCCTCCTGCACACATTGTACAAAGAATGACCCATCTAATGTACTCGAACTATATCTTTTCCAGTCAATATTTGGAAAGTTAAAGTCTCCCATAACAACTACCCTGTTACTTTCGCTCTTTTCCAGAATCATCTTCGCCATCCTTTCCTCTACATCCCTAGAACTATTAGGTGGCCTATAGAAAACTCCCAACAGGGTGACCTCTCCTTTCCTGTTTCTAACCTCAGCCCATACTACCTCAGAAGAAGAGTCCCCATCTAGCATCCTTTCCGCCACCGTAATACTGTCCTTGACTAGCAGCGCCACACCTCCCCCTCTTTTGCCCCCTTCTCTGAGCTTACTAAAACACCTAAACCCCGGAACCTGCAACAACCATTCCTGTCCCTGCTCTATCCATGTCTCTGAAATGGCCACAACATCGAAGTTCCAGGTACCAACCCATGCTGCCAGTTCCCCTACCTTATTTCGTATACTCCTGGCATTGAAGTAGACACATTTCAAACCACCTACCTGAACACTGGCACCCTCCTGCGAAGTCAAATCTGTGCTCCTGACCTCTATACTCTCAATCTCCCGTACCCTAAAACTACAATCCAGGTTACCATGCCCCTGCTGAATTAGTTTAAACCCCCCCAAAGAGCACTAACAAATCTCCCCCCCAGGATATTGGTGCCCCTCAGGTTCAGATGTAGACCATCCTGTCTATAGAGGTCCCACCTTCCCCAGAAAGAGCCCCAGTTATCCAGAAATCTGAATCCCTCCCGCCTGCACCATCCCTGTAGCCACGTGTTTAATTGCTCTCTCTCCCTATTCCTCATCTCACTATCACGTGGCACGGGCAACAACCCAGAGATAACAACTCTGTTTGTTCTCGCTCTGAGCTTCCATCCTAGCTCCCTAAAGGCCTGCCTGACATCCTTGTCCCCTTTCCTACCTATGTCGTTAGTGCCAATGTGGACTACGACTTGGGGCTGCTCCCCCTCCCCCTTAAGGACCCGGAAAACACGATCCGAGACATCACGTACCCTTGCACCTGGGAGGCAACATACCAAACGTGAGTCTCTCTCGCTCCCACAAAATCTCCTATCTGTGCCCCTGACTATTGAGTCCCCAATTACTAATGTTCTACTCCTTTCCCCCCTTCCCTTCTGAGCAACAGGGACAGACTCCGTGCCAGAGGCCCGTACCCCATGGCTTACCCCTGGTAAGTCGTCCCCCCCACAAGTATCCAAAACGGTATACTTGTTACTCAGGGGAACGACCGCAGGGGGTCCCTGCACTGACTGCTTCTTCCCAGTCCCTCTTACAGTTACCCATCTATCTCCAGTCTTTGGTGTAACTATTTCCCTGAAGCTCCTATCTATGACCCCCTCTGCCTCCCGAATGATCCGAAGTTCATCCAGCTCAAGCTCCATGTCCCTAACACGGTTTTTGAGGAGCTGGAGTTGGGTGCACTTCCCACAGATGATTCAAGAATTCAGGAACAAAGGATCTCGGCCATGAGGTTCTATTTTTAAGGGAATTCTTATCTCTGGTTTAACTCCTCATATACGTTTATTGGCTTCTAATTCCCAGCGGAGACCTCCTGGTTTGTTCAAATGAATGTCTGTTACTTTGTGGATAACTTGTTAATCAAACATTGGACATTACTTAAGATTGACTGGTGTCTCTCAAAACTGGCTTTGTGTCGGCGTGCACAGTCTTAGGAAAAATACTGGATATACTTTCTCACACCTGCCATGTTTCATAGCTTGGCAGAGACCTAAATAAAATTAATTCAGTATTAATTAATACGGTAGCATTGTGGATAGCACAAATGCTTCACAGCTCCAGGGTCCCAGGTTCGATTCCGGCTTGGGTCACTGTCTGTGCGGAGTCTGCACATCCTCCTCATGTGTGCGTGGGTTTCCTCCGGGTGCTCCGGTTTCCTCCCACAGTCCAAAGATGTGCAGGTTAAGTGGATTGGCCATGATAAATTGCCCTTAGTGTCCAAAATTGCCCTTAGTGTTGGGTAGGGTTACTGGGTTATGGGATAGGGTGGAGGTGTGGACCTTGGGTCGGGTGCTCTTTCGAAGAGCCAGTGCAGACTCGATGGGCCGAATGGCCTCCTTCTGCACTGTAAATTCTATGATAATTAGTTGATTAGACAGAGAACAATCAGTTCTCAGTACTGAACACAATGGTTAATTCATTATAAGAGAAAATCATAGAATTGTAGAATTTACAATGCATGAGACAATTTAGCCCATCGAGTCTGCACCAGCTCTTGGAAAGAGCACCTTACTTAAGCCCATGCCTCCACCCCGTCCCCGTAACCCAGTAACCCAACCAAACCTTTTTGGACACTAAGGGCAATTTATCATGGCCAATCCACCTAACCTGCACATCTTTGGACTGTGGGAGGAAACCAAAACGCCCGGAAGAAACCCACGCAGACATGGGGTGACCATGTAGACTCTGCACAGACAGTGACCCAAGTCGGGAATCAAACCTGGGCCCCTGGAGCTAACCATTATGCTACCATGCTGCCCTGACAATACCACTACGCCACTGCCTCCCCATATGACTCAGTGCCCACAGTAAAGACACTTTTAATATTTTTGCCCATTAGCAAATGCATTCAACCAACTCCTAAATGAATAAAACTATACTGTAACAACCTTATAAGATTGCAAATCATCGCAATAATTTTTCCTGAAGCAGAAAAGACAGGTTACCCTGACGACAGCATTTATTTGGACTGGCACACCGCATTACTGACTTTGAAATCTGAGTTTTATAGCTGGCGAATCCTGCTCTCCACAACATTGCCGCATACAGTGTTTCTGAGCAGGGGCAGAGGCTGAAAGAAGGGAATCAAAGTATAAGTTGTCATTTGGAACTGTTCAGGAATTCAGCCAATCTCTCAGACACTCCAGTGAGCAATCCAGGGTGGGAAAATCATAGGGACATTAAATAAAGTTGTTTTCCCAGGTTTTCTTTGAACACTTTTATAAGTTATAAAAATGTTGGAGACAAGGAAGAAAAGTTGTTTGACTGGGTCGAGGAATTGGAAGATGAATGCCATGCATGAAAACTCCAAGAATAGGTCTATCCAATGTTGACACCCAAAATCGAAACAATCAACGCCAAGAAAACAGATGGTTTGCCTATTATTTAGGCAGTGTGATAAAGATTTAGAAAGAATACTGAGACAAGAGTAGAAACTAAAAAAAAAGTAAACAAACTGGGGGAGGAGGCATAACCTAAAGGGAAAAAAGGGGCTATTTTCTACAATGTAACCATGGATATTCAGAACTACTGTCACCCTTTTATTGACATACCACAGAAAGCTATGTAAGGAAGGAAATGAGGAAATAGCATGATGCGGATAAGAAAGGATTTTACATTTTCTTCTGTATGCCTCCGGATTTCTGAACAGCCTGACGTGACATGGTTATGCACTTTTGCAATGTCTCAGATTCACATTCACATTTGAAAGAACACTGAAAGCCACAGTCTATGAGCACAACATTACATAGTTAAATGCTGTGGTTGAGCTTTCGTTATCAGTTGTGCTGTGGATTCAAGGCCTTGTGATGGAATTTCAAAGACTTGAGAGCTTGCTTATTCTGTTGAGATTCAGGGTTCAAACTCAGATTCTATCAAGCTTTTTTTCCTGCTTCTCCTGTCTTAACTTTTATAGGCCTTGACCCAGCATTTGCTTCCCCCAGTACTGAATTTGCTTCCTCCTATTCTCACTCGCACCTCATCTCACTTCCCCACAGCTGTAATCTCACTTCCTCTCATGGAGTTTAATGCAGAGAAGGTATTACACTTAATAGGAGCACCAGTCACAATCTGCATTCAAGAATATTGAGTCTTCAAGTTTTACAAAGCAACCTCATTAACTGCTCCACATTTGAATTTTGTACTCATTAAGGTGAACCAGTACTTGAGAATTACGTATTTGAGTAATAAGCTCACTTTAACCACATGGGATAAGTATTTCTTGGGAATGCAGAACCTGTTTTTGCAGAGTTAGTATTGGCAAAGAGTTTGTGAATCAGTCCTAGCCCAGAAATAGTGAATGTAGGCACTAGTCTCAAATTATTACTTACGATCAGAGATTGATTCATGCCATTTTCTCTGGTATCTTCACTGGGCACAGTCCGTATGGATCTGAGTGGCTTTAGTACAACAACACAACCAAAAAAGTCATCAACGTAAAATGTTAACTATTTCTCTCTTCGCAGATGTTGCCTAGCCTCTAAATATTTCCAGAATTTTCTGTTTTTATTACAGCCAGCAAGCCATCTACGTTTAGGGGCGGCCACTCAAACATGCATATTTGTTCCATCAAGATTACAAAACTGCAGTTTGATTTAAACAATTAATCCCTTTTATTTAGTCTGACATGTCCACGACTCTTACAAAAGCTAGAAAAGTTTCTTACAGGGACAGAAATTTGACCCCCAGTGATATATTTGAATCTAAACTGCCCCTGAAATCACAAATCACTCCGTTGTTTCAAGAGACATGGCAGACAGAAAATAAATGCTGGCCATGTCAGCAACATCCACATCCTGTGAATGAACAAAAAACAGCATCGTCTGAGACACAAAACAGAGGATCTTCCAAAATCAGCAATATAAATTTTGGCATTTCTGGTACAGATTTGCTTTTGTAAGGAGTACAACTTGCCCAGCATAGATTGCGAGACAATCACAAGTCACATGAAGACCAAAATGTTCCCATATGCCCAGTTTTTACTGTTCATTTCATAGGAGCTGTTCTAGACAATCAAACTGTACAGTATGATGCAGAAATAAATTGTTTTCTTATACCAGGTGCGAAATTGAGATCTATTCGTACTTTGCAGTCCCACCCTTGAGCTTTATGTACAGGAACCGAGGACAATACATTCTTGAATTGTTCAATAGACAGCAGTTTCAACAAGTACAAACTACACATGTACAGGAACTGACATTGAAACATATAGAATATATAGACATACAGGATAGATTTTCTGACTGCTAAACAAATTTCTTGAACAGCAAGTGAAAAGGCAAATAAAGAGAAGAAATTTGGAACAAACAATTAAAACAGTAATTTTTAAGACTTTGCTAACTTCTCACTTTTTAGAAACCATTTGCAGCCCAGTTCTAAGCTAATTTATAATTAACTTTAGATAACAAGAGCTGTTAGTCTTCAGGGGTCCTAGAAGCATTTTCTCCATAGGCTCCAGATAAACTCAAATCGATAATTCAGGAAAATAAAGACCACCAAAACAGTTACAGGGCTCCAATAAAATTAAATAGCTGTCTATTCAATTCAAAAGAATCTGCCAATCAGACACATATTTGAACTGATCATTGAGAATATTTTTGTTTAAAATTGTACAGCTTGACTTGGCAACAATTGACTTGTCTTCAAAACACTGCATCGAGTAAAGCCAGGAATTGACTTCTGTGAGTAAAATTGGTTTCTCATTCCTTATATACTATGAAGCGAAAAACAAACTTAAATTTAGACATAAAATGTTTTTTTTTAAAATCATAACAACATCCAATATCCAACTGTGTTCATAACAGCCACAATGTTTGAAATATTAACATAGCATGCCAGCAAATCTATGCTATGCATCGGCAACTTACAAAATTCCTTGCCACTAGTACATTATTGGAAAATTAGCCCTATTATGTTCAAAGCAAATTCACTTTACAATAAGTCATACAATGATTTAACTACTCGCCCAATATTGTGCTCACATTAGCTCAAAGAAGAATGACCATATTTTAAAAAAAAATTTAGAGTACCCAATTATCTTTTCTAATTAAGGGGCAATTTAGCGTGGCCAATCCACCTACCCTGCACATTTTTTTGTGTTGTGGGGGCGAAACCCACGCAGACATGGGGAGAATGTGCAAACTCCACACGGACAGTGACCCAGAGCCGGGATCAAACCTGGGACCTCAGCGCCGTGAGGCAGCTGTGCTAACCACTAGGCCACCGTGCTGCCCTGAATGACCGTATTTTAAAGGATCTTAACACATCCAGATCCAGCCTAGGCAGCGACAAAACAAAAATGGATACTTGGGTAAACTCAAAACTAATATAGGGCATGAGTGACCTACTTAATAGTCATTGAAAGCTATGTTCTGTAGGAAAATATTACATTTATGCAAAAACACTGTTGTACATTACACTTCAGCTTGATGGACTTCATTCATAATCACTTCAAATAGCTCCCACTGCTGCCAGCATTAGTCTAATTACCAACACTCCACCCCACCAGTACACAGCACAAAAGGATCTTTTCAAACACTACTTAAATTTGGAAGGACAAGCTGAGTGTTTGTCACAGTTCACTGATATGGTTGTAAAATTTCAATCATTTACATTTTTCTATAATCCCAGTGATAGTCCTGCATCTACCATGATGGCTAAAATCTGTCTAATTTCATCGTTATTCTATAGCTCTTTGTCATTTTTTCCACGGATGTTGTTACGACCCCTGAGCTAGTGCACGGTCAATTCCAGCCCACTTCACCTGGCGTGGCAACACAATTGAAATTAATAAATAATTCTTAGAATATCTGAAGTATTTGGCCCTTGGCTGCCCAATAACTACAGTCACCAGGTTTGTACAATTCAAACAGAATTAACTTTATTAATAACAAGAACTATGATTAAATATGTGGCAGCTACAAGTTAACTATAATCTAATCCTTAACCCCCACCCCATCTTTAATTCGCCCCGACCCTCTACACACGCACATACAAGACCAGCAAACAAAGAGGAGAAAATAGGAATGTAAAAATAATAATGAAAGTTTTTTAAAAAAAGATTCTTTATTTCAGATGGTTTTCTTATAGCACCTTCCTTCAATTTAAGCTTTCAGTTCGAGGTTTTCACTGTAGATTCATTTAGGTCTCTGCAGTTTCAGAAACACAGAAGCTATACAGCTTTGCTGGAGAAAACAAAAGTGAGAGAGAGCCACTTTCCTCTGAATGTCCAGGACCAGACTGTGCTTCCCTTGGCTTGGTGAAAATCATCCCACTTAGGAAGACCCAATCACCGCCTGTTACCAGGCAGAATACAGCCTTTTGGCCAATTCTCTGGCCTCCAGCCAACTAGTTGAACCTAGTCCCACCGATCTCTTGGGTGCCACAAAGTCTTGAGTTCTGCTGTTCAAAGCTAACTTGTTCTCTTTTGTAACTTTTGAATTCCTCACCTCCCCTGCTCGACTTAAAGATATATGTTCATTAAGCATCATGGATCAAAATGATAACAGCAAAAATAAAGAAAGGGAAAATAAAGGAATCAACAGGAAGGGCCCTTACACAGTTTAGTGGTTCAGCAGACGACCTGCAGAAACCGTGGAGAAGTAGCACAAACTGCAATTATTCAATTTCTCCAAGATTTCTATTGGTCTTCTTTAGTTATTGCTCAGGAGATTCAAAATAACCTTGGGACAGAAATCCCCGAAAGCAGCGGAGGGTCACTTGGCCTCTTAAGGGGCCCTCACATGGTATTGTTCTTGCATGCAATATTGTCCGTGCGTCATTTCGTCCCTGCTGATGGTCTAAGTCTTTATGTGCGATCTGCTTCCTGTTTGAAATTGGTTCTCATGGATGATTCAGCATCGACCAATTCTTTTTTTTTCCCAATTGAAGGGCAATTTAGTGTGGCCAATTCGCCCACCCTGCGCATCTTTTTGGTTTGTGGAGGTTGAGGCCCGCGCAGACACTGGGAGAATGTACAAACTCCACACGGACAGTGATCTGGGGCCGGCATCGAACCCAGGTCCTCGGCGCCGTGAGGCAGCAGTGCTAACTGCTAACAGTGCAGTGCTAACTGCTAACGGCATCACCGTGCTGCCCAAATCCCAGTCTTTCCATGTGATCTGATTCAACCTTGCAATTTGACCCCCAGATGTGATTAGACCCTGTTCCCCCCCCCCCCCCCCCCCCCCCAACCCCCACTGTAATCTGGTACATAGAAAACAATACCAAAAAGAAATAACTGTAAGCTAGCAACATGTTGTTAAACACAAAATTGCAATGCACAATTACTATACCATAAGCAGAAAGCGTCCTCAGCTGCAAATTCTATGTGGCAAGTTCACTATGGTGGCTGTGCAATTAGAGTGTGGAATTGGCACATGAGCTTTGTCCAATGAGGTCCAAAACAAAAGAAAAATCAAAAGGTACATCATCACAGACCCACTCTCCTCCTGTATGCCATGCAATGGTATTTCAGACTAGGATTCCAGACTTACTGCCACGCTAACACTACCTGGAGCAAGAGAATAGACAACATTTTTTTAAAAAGGGCAAAAAATCAACTGCTTTCACAAGAGGGGGGTCAACCCCACGAATGGTTCCATTGTAAGTACGCACAGAAGAGAAAATTCCCAAATTCATACCCGTCGACACGGAGTTCGCTGATATGCAGCAAGACAGTTAGTTGGCTTCACTTTTTCTGAGCTTGGGAGTACCTTGTGAGGTCTCCACTCCTGATTGTTATCCACTGAGCCCTGCTAAAAAGTACACATGTGTATTTGTCAAATGAAATGATGAGGCTTGAGGGTGATGCTCTCTATTATTGAATAGCCCACCAGCTGAAGAATTAGGTACTAGAGGCTAATGCGAAATAACACAGAAAAGTCAATACCTGCAGAGGAGAGAATTGGGGAGCCCTAATTCACAATGTTGGTTCTGCTCTGGATCTATGTGGGCTGATTTAGCACACTGGGGTAAATAGCCGGCTTTTAAAGCAGACCAAGGCAGGCCAGCAGCACGGTTCAATTCCCAATTCCCATACCAGCCTCCCCTGTGGCGACCAGAGGCTTTTCACAGTAACTTCATTTGAAGCCTACTTGTGACAATAAGCAATTTTCATTTCATTTCAGTTTCAGTTTCATGTGGAAATGCAGTATTAAGCAGAGATGAGATAGGAACCAGTAATCATGCTCTGCAAAAGAGAAAGGAAAGTATGGCATGAACCTACACTTCAAAAGATTTTAGCACACCTATGATAGAATTTATAAGTGAATTGCTAATATGCACAACTATTCTTAGAAGGGATTTATTACAAAGCCCAGGCAACTGTACCAAAGAGGTGGGGCACAATGTGAGAATACCCAAGCAAAGTGAATGGAATTAACCCATTCTGACACACCCCGAAACAAAGAACCCATCCAAACCTATCAGAGATCTTGTCATGCTTTCCATTGAAATTTTAATATCATTTTGGTGGAAATACTCTCCTCGATTTAAATAAAAACTTGGTCTTTATTACCCATGCGCAGTGCCACAAATGATTAACCAATTAAAATGGAATATTCTTCACAGGGCAGAGATCCAGAGCAAACGCAGAAAAGTGCCACCACAGCCCGTGACAGTCTCAGCCACATTATCATTTAAAAATTGAGAAACTCTGAAAAGCTCATTCTGACAACCCAATGTAGAGAGTCATCAGGTCACAGAGCAAGTCAATATGGGTAATATTTGCCTCTGCTACCAGCCCATAATCTGTTGGAGTAGATTGTGTGCTCATTGCAGAATCCATCCAACTTTCATTTCATTGATATTTACTATTCTTCTCTAATATTCACCAACCTTGTTAAAACAGAATACCCATCTGGCATCTGCAGCATTTTGCTTCTGGATTATAATCTTTGCCATGTGGACACTGAAGCATGACCTCTGAAATGTGTGACAGGGTGGAAATGCTGAAGATTTTTAATGACAGACATTTGCAGCACAGAATACTTGGCCCATCATGTCTATACTGGCTCTAGAATTAATTCAATAAATATGAATTTAATGTTAGAAATGTCTGCAACAGGCTTTCCTCACACAGGCCTGGATGATTGAAGATTTGAGTCAGAGTTGGAATTTTAACTCAAAGCCCAGGTTATCTAACTGCATTGGCAAATTGCTTTTGGGCAAGGAAATTCTAACTCTCACCCTACTCCTTTAGTGGAGTCAACAAGCAAAAAAAACCTGTGTGACACAATGCACCATAAAATAAAATAAATTGGTTTTATTTGCAAACAGCATTTTTGCATCAATAAGGATTGTTAATGACTGAGCTAGGACCAGAGGGACTTTTTATAAGGGGTCTAGATATTGGGCTGGAATTTTTGGCCGCTGCGCCACAAGATCGCCACGGACAGGACGGGGACCTCGAGCAGGAATTTCCGGTCGGTGGGCGAGCGTAGCCGAAAAATCTCGCTCACTGTATCAAGAGAATGAGTCAACGAGCTAGATCCATACCATGGGAGAATGACCACCTGCTCATAAGGCAATAAGATATAGGAGCAGAATTAGGCCATTTGGCCCCTCGAGTTTGCTCCGCCATTCAATTACGGCTGATTCTCCTGCCTCCCCACCATAACTCCTTAAAATCAAGAAGAAAAGTACAGCACAAGAGCAGGCCCTTCTGCTCTTTCTGCCTGCAACGATCACGTGTTCTATCGAGACCAGCCGCCTGTTTCCTTCTATGCCCCGTCTGTTCATGTGTCTATCTAGGTAAGTCTTAAAAGGTCGCTAACGTATTTGCCTCAACCACCTCACTTGGCAGTGCATTGCAGGCTGCCACCACCCTCTGTGTAAAAAAACTTCTCCCGCATATCTCTACTGAACCTATCCCCTCAACTTGAACTAGTGCCCCCTTGTAATTGTCATTACCGCCCTGGGAAAAAGCCTCCAACTGTTCACCCTATCTTTACCCCTCATAATTTTATAAACTTCTATCAGGTTGCCCCTCAGTCTCCGTCTTTCTGGCAGTGTGGTGACCAATTTGGAAATTTCTTTATTAATCAAGAACACCAGATTTATGCTTGACGTGCTGTTACCTACAGAGCTCCAGACCAAGAGCTGAAAGATGGAATTAGACAGAGTAGTTCTCCCTTAGAACATAAGAACAGGAGGTGCTTCAGCGGGATTTGGGCAGGCTGAGTGAGTAGGCATATGCATGGCAGATGCAGTAAAATGTGGATGAATGTGAGGTTATCCATTTTGGTCGCAAAAAATAGAAAGGCAGCTGATTATTACTTGAATGGTTGTAAATTGAGAGGTGGATACTCAGCGAGACCTTGGTGTACTCGTCGCTGAAAGTAAATGTGCAAGTCCAGCAGGCAGTAAAGAAGTACTTGGCCTTCATAGTGAGAGGATTTGAGTATAGGAATAGAGATGTTTTACTGCAATTGTATAGGGCATTTGTGAGGCCACACCTGGGGTATTGTGTGCAGTTTTAGTACCCTTACCTGAGGACCGGTGATCTTGCTGTCGAGAAAGTGCAGCAAAGGTTTACCAGGTTGATTCCTGGGATGGCGGGACTGTCACAGGAGGAGAAACTTAGAAAAGCTGTAACAGGATTAGACAGGGTAGATTTGGAAAGAACGTTCCCAATTTTGGGGGGGGAGAGAGAGAGAGAGATAGAGAGAGAGAGAGAGAGAGAGTAGTCCTGAACTAGGGGTCATAGTTTGAGGTCTGAGGTGAGGAGAAATTTCTTCACCCAGAGAGTGGCGAATCTGTAGAATTCACTACCATAGAAAGTAGTTCAGGCCAAAACATTGTGTTATTTCAAGAAGGAATTAGACATAGCTCTTGGGGGTAAAGGAATCAAGGGAACGGGGGAAGGAAGTTGGGATCAGGGTATTGAAGTCGATGATCAGCCATGGTCATAATGAATGGTGGAGCAAGCATGAAGGGCTGAATGGTCTCCTCCTGCTTCTATTTTCTATGTATGTTTCTATGTATTCCAGTGGACACTGCCTTCCATAAAAAAAAAGCATTTTACCCATGGTGCATAATAATGCTGTGCCTGTGAACTGATAGATACGGTAAGTACATTATCCTTTTACTCTAATAACACTGCCTGAGTAGAGGAGTGTATTTCCTCTTTACAATTGGAATTCCAGTTCCAGTATGCAGTACAGCTCTGCGCTGATTAAACTGTCCATCTACAAAACACAGGATCACATTAGCTCTTTACTTCCAACCATGAAACTTGGTGACAATTGATGTTTGTCCTTCATTCAGGCGTTCTAATTTTCCCTCTTTAACAGTATACAGTTTCCAAGCTGTTAGAACATAGAACATAGAACATAGAACACTACAGCGCAGTACGAGCCCTTCGGCCCTCGATGTTGCGCCGACCTGTGAAACCATCTGAAGCCTATCTGACCTACACTATTCCATTTTCATCCATATGTCTATCCAGTGACCACTTAAATGCCCTTAAAGTTGGCGAGTCTACTACTGTTGCAGGCAGGGCGTTCCACACCCCTACTACTCTCTGAGTAAAGAAACTGCCTCTGATATCTGTCCTATATCTATCACCCCTCAATTTAAAGCTATGTCCCCTCGTGTTAGTCATCACCATCCGAGGAAAAAGACTCTCACTGTCCACCCTATCTAACCCTCTGACTATCATATATGTCTCTATTAAGTCACCTCTCAGCCTTCTCCTCTCTAACGAAAACAACCTCAATTCCCTGAGCCTTTCCTTGTAAGACCTTCCCTCCATACCAGGCAACATCCTAGTAAATCTCCTCTGAACCCTTTCCAAAGCTTCCACATCCTTCCTATAATGTGGTGACCAGAACTGCACGCAGTACTCCAGGTGTGGCCGCACCAGAGTTATGTACAGCTGCAGAATGACCTTGTGGCTCCGAAACTCAATCCCCCTGCTTATAAAGGCTAGCACACCATATGCCTTCTTAACAGCCCTATTAACCTGGGTGGCAACTTTCAGGGATTTATGTACCTGGATGCCAAGATCTCTCTGTTCATCTACACTACCAAGAATCTTGCCATTAGCCCAGTACTCTGCATTCCTGTTACTCCTTCCAAAGTGAACCACCTCACACTTTTCCGCATTAAACTCCATCTGCCACCTCTCAGCCCAGCTCTGCAGCTTATCTATGTCCCTCTGTATCCTATAACATCCTTCAGCACTATCCACAACTCCACCGACCTTCGTGTCATCTGCAAATTTACTAACCCATCCTTCTACACCCTCTTCCAGGTCATTTATAAAAATGACAAACAGCAGTGGCCCCAAAACAGATCCTTGCGGTACGCCACTAGTAACTGAACTCCAGGGTGAACATTTGCCATCAACCACCACCCTCTGTCTTCTTTCAGCTAGCCAATTACTGATCCAAACCGCTAAATCACCTTCAATTCCATACTTCCTTATTTTCTGCAATAGCCTACCGTGGGGAACCTTATCAACCTTAATCTACCTTAATCCAATGGGGAGGCTATGTCAAGAACCAGACTATAAAATAATTTCTCTTTATTCTACAAGGCCCGATAAAAATTAATTAACTCTGTCAATTAGACCACTTAGCTTTTGAAGTTGTCAGTTGTGTCTAACACCTATTTTGAAGAGCTAATTTAAGTATGCACTGGGCATCCTACCATGTTGAAATCAAAAAAACCTTCCACCTGAAAATCACAAAGATTGGTTGAATGAAATTTGTGCTTGAATAAATTTTAACCTCAGTATTTTGTCATCGCTTTACATGTATTGAAAGCCACCTGAACTTCCAGCACTCCACCTAGGCATCAAAACTTTGACAGAGCACTGTTCTTATATAACATATAGATTCTACTGATGAGTTGAGTGCCATTTGAAATCTGTTGGATGAATTCAATGCAATTGCTTACAGTGTGTGGGGGTGGCTGTTTCAAACATCCTAAACTGTTAGCTTAGCAACAGAATTTGGATGATGCCATTTCTGCTTCTGAATTGATTTCAGCAATATCAATAATGGTTGTTCAAAGACAGCCATGCATTGTCATTATTCCAACTGGGATTTGCTCTTTTCAATGTCTGAAATTCGCCAAATTATGATATCAGGATGATAATTGTTAATTTCTCAACCACAATAACAGCTTAAATCTCAGTAGCAATCTTCACATTTAGGAAGTTGTCTTTCAATGTTTTAGAAGGATCAAGAAAACAGCAGCTGATGACCAAGAGGAGAAAAGGACCACGGAACGCTAGCGGGAGGAGGAAGGTAGAGCTAAGGAGAAGTTGTTTGAAGCTTCTTGAAATCAGGGAAGAAAGTTGGAAGGTGAAAGTTTGGGCAGCACGGTAGCATGGTGGTTAGCATCAATGCTTCACAGCTCCAGGGTCCCAGGTTCGATTCCCGGCTGGGTCACTGTCTGTGCGGAGTCTGCACGTCCTCCCCGTGTGTGCGTGGGTTTCCTCCGGGTGCTCCGGTTTCCTCCCACAGTCAAAGATGTGCGGGTTAGGTGGATTGGCCAGGCTAAATTGCCCTTAGTGTCCTAAAAAATAATGTTAATGGGGGTTGTTGGGTTACGGGTATAGGGTGGATACGTGGGCTTGAGTAGGGTGATCATTGCTCGGCACAACATTGAGGACCGAAGGGCCTGTTCTGTGCTGTACTGTTCTAATTCTAATGAGTGGGTATTGCGGGGGGAGCGGGCGGTGGGGGTGGAGTGGAAATTCCAAAGAGCGCAGTTACAGTAGTTAGAAGGACAGCTTCAGTTGTTGGACCACAAAGTGCAGGAACAAACCAGTGCCAGAGGTATGTATAAGGGGACATAGCTAAGGAAATCACCTAGATAGGGCAGGACAAAAACATTAGAGGACTTGAAAATTAGGACTGGGGATGCTGAAGTCGAATCAGCACCAACAAAAACATGCACTTGTATAGCACTGTTAATGCTATAAAAACCGCAACGGTGCTTCACAGGAGAGTTCGCAAATAACATTTTACCACCAATCCACATGTAGATATTGGGACAGATGAAGGAAAGCTTGGTTAAAAAGATATGTTTTAAAAGAGATGAAGAGCGGTGTGACGTGGTTAGCACTGCTGCCTCACAATGCCAAGGACCCAGGTTCAATTCTGGCCTTGGGTGACTGTGTGGAGTTTGCATGTTCTCCCTGTGTCTGTGTGGGTTTTCACCGGGTGATCCTCCACAGTCCAAAGATGTGCAAGTTAGGTGGATTGGCCATGTTAGATGGGGTGATAGGTATATGGTAGGTGAGTGGACCTATGTAGGGTGCTCTTTCAAAGGGTCGGTGCAGACTCAATGGGCCAAATGGCCTCCTTCCGCACTGTATGAATTCTATGGTTAAGGGAGGGAATTTTGCAGCATAGGACTGGGTAGTTGATCACACAGTCACCAATGGTGTCGCATTTAAAACGAACGATATGCATGATGCATGAATCCAGAATTGGAGGAGAGAGATTGAGGGTGTTATAAACAATATTCCCTTTGAAATGCGCGTGTGTGTGTGTGTGTGTGTGTGGTGGGGGGGGGGGGGGGGGGAGGAGACAGAGAAAGAAACAGTTGCTCACAACAACCACTCCCTTTAAATGTTCTCTATTGAATGGCCATGCAAAAATAAAGGGATAAAATATAAAAGTTTTTTTAGATTTCCATTGCAATAGAAAGAATTTAATATAGGGCGATGTTGCTTTTAAAAAAAGTTCAGTTACTTTAAATGTTCAGCCAATTGCAAGTCAAAAAGGTAATTTCTTAATTCCCTTAATTTTCGCCCTGATGGGAGTTGGTGCCACAGCCAATTCTGTCTCATTTGCACAGATCACAGAACAAATCTCTAATATCTGCCCAGCACCCAGCTAAACAACAACAAAACTGCTGGATGTTGGCATGCATCCCAGACATGCAGAGCAAGTTTTTTGATCGGCAAGCTTGATAGAGACTAACCAGCACAAGAGGAATCATGACTGCGTTAAGTTGTATTTGTGGAACATTTCATTCTGATTTTTTTTCCAAATGAAGCCATTGCATAAAACTTGGTCGAATTTGAATATGTCACTTGAAGCTCCTGTTACATTTTCGGGACTTTGCCGCCCTTCTTACTGTAGGTTCCTGGAGCTTCTGTATTTTAGATTATGTTCATAAGTGAGTCTTGGCTCCTTTTAATCTCAGAAGTATCTTTACTGGACTTAATTTCTAAGTATGTTTTTGACAGTGAGCCCAGCATAATAAACAGAAGCCAACATTGTGTATTAAAGCTGCAAAACAGCATTAGGCTTCCACTTTGCTGTATTCATGGTAGAATGGTTGATAATCATGGATGTGTTAGACTGTGGTCTACATTTAGCCAAATATCATCCTGACCATCCTCACATCCCAGGCAATCAAAATGCGAGGTCAATAGATTCACTCTTGCATCCAGAACTTTGATCAGAAAGGAGAGTCACGAGATGTAATTTGTGTACGTGGAATAAGAAATGTCGTCTTTCACAAAAGGCCTCTGTTGATAACATAATAAAGGGGTCACATAAATGCAAATATGGGAGCGGCACGTGGCACAGTGGTTAGCACTGTTGCCCACAGCACCGAGGACCCAGGTTCGAATCCCATGCCTGGGTCACTGTCCGTGTGGAGTTTGCACAATCTCCCCGTGTCTGCGTGGGTTTTACCCCCACAACCCAAAGATGTGCAGGTGAGGTGGATTGGCCACAATAAATTGCCCCTTAATTGGAACAAAATAATTGGGTACCCTAAATCTATTTTTAAAAAGATATATTTCTTTCATATATTTCAGAGAAGGTCATTACTCTTTTATGGAAAATGTATTTGATAATTAGTCTCTGAACGGTGTCCCACTCCAACTGGACGGTGACCAGCCCAGTCTACCTGTGATTACAACATACTATTAAACCTATTCCTTCCTCTCTGAACTGAATTAACACGACTAATTATTTTTACTCCACAGTATACTATTAAGACCTGTTGATCCCAGTGTTAACATAGAACAGTACAGCACAGAACAGGCCCTTCGGCCCTCGATGTTGTGCCGAGCAATGACCACCCTACTCAAACCCACGTATCCACCCTATACCCGTAACCCAACAACCCCCCCTTAACCTTACTTTTTAGGACACCACGGGCAATTTAGCCTGGCCAATCCACCTAACCCGCACATCTTTGGACTGTGGGAGGAAACCGGAGCACCCGGAGGAAACCCACGCACACACGGGGAGGACGTGCAGACAGTGACCCAGCCGGGAACCGAACCTGGGACCCTGGAGCTGTGAAGCATTTATGCTAACCACCATGCTACCGTGCTGCCCTGATACTAATGAGATTTATTCACCGTCAGGCCAGTTCATTTGATGAGAATGAATCATACTTCATATTTTTCACTGGATACTCCCAGCACTTAACACTTTCTAGAATAGATAGATAAATTTTAACAAGTTACAGTCTGCACAAACATCCTGCCGGAATTCTCTGGCCATTGCGATTAATTTTTCCCACCAGCAGCGCACCCCCATCCACAGGTTTCCCAGTGGCATGGGATGGCTTCAATGGGAAATCCCATTGACAAGCGGCTGGAAGATAGAATACCGCCATCAACAAACAGCGTGCCGCCGAGAAACATGTGGCTGGGGAATCAGAGAATCCCACCGTCCATGACACTTCACTTCCTGAAATTACCTTAATGTCACATTTTTATGAGCAACATTTTGTATTATAAATTCCTGCCTCCATTTATACTGGAAAATATCTATGACATTCCTTTCTTCATTTTTCTAACAGAGGCATGAAGCAATTTAAAATAAGGTTTACCAGTCGTCTCAATGCACCAGTTAACTGTAGTTAAAAGGAAAGTCGAAAAGCTTGTCCATTTTGGTATTCAGGGGATTGCTATGTGGGTTGGCTAGCTCAGTTGGCTGGACGGCTGATTTGTGATGCGGAGCGACACCAACAGTGCAGGTTCAATTCCCATACCGGCTGAGGTTACCTATGGAGGCCCTGCCTTCTCAACCTTGCCCCTCGCTGAAGTGTGGTGACCCTCAGGTTTAATTACTACCAGTCAGCGCTCTCTCAAAAGGAAAGAGCATCCTATCTTCCCCAGGCACTATCGTGACTTTCATTTCACTTTCATGGGGAAAGATCTTTGAGCAAATGATGGAAAGAGATGACAGAATTAATTTCCTTCAAATATTTAATATTGTGTATGTTTTTGTGAGTAAAATATACAGAGCTGTACTTACACCTTTGGGGGCCCCTCACTCTCCTACTTTCCAGAGGCCCCACATAATATCCCGTTCTCTGGTGAGGTGGCAGCCCGCCCCAATCATGTTGAATCCCACCCCCACTGACATCAATGCGTTCATGACCCCGCCCACCTTCTGCTCACACAATGCAAGGCACAAAGACCCAAAATCTCGCCCCCACTGCCGAGTCCAGCCCTGTTGCCTGGCTGGCCGCTGGCTCTGGTCGAATCGCCCTGCTCACACTGACCAATGTTCCCCAATTCCCCGAGACACAACACCAGCGCTTGCCTGGCCTTCTTTGCACCTCCTGACTGCTGCTCTGCTTACCTCCCAACTCTCACTTGGGTGGCCAGGCCTTGAGCTACGACAACCACATATGCTCCTGGCTGGTTGCAGCTGCCTATCTGGCCTGGTGGTTTCTGTACGTTTTGGTTGGTTGCCTGCCCCCCCTCCTCAGTCCTGACCTGGAGGTAGAGAGTCAATCCACCTCTGATCCCTTGTGACTTCACCTTTTGTACCAGTATGCCATGAAGCACCTTGTCAAAGGCTTTACTGAAGCCCATGTAAAAAACATCCACGCCCTCCCCTCATCACTCACCTCCTCAAAAAAACTCTATCAAATTAGTGAGGCACAACCTCCCCTTCACAAAACCATGCTGTCTATCTATTTGTCTTTCGGGACTTGTGGGAGGAAACCAGAGCACCCGGAGGAAACCCACGCTGACACGGGAGAATGTGCAGACTCCGCACAGACAGTGACCCAAACCAGAAACCGAACCCAGGTTCCTGGTACTGTGAAGGAACAGTGCTAACCACTGCTGCCTCATGGCGCCAAGGACCCAGGGTCGATCCCGGCCCCGGGTCATTGGCCGTGTGAAGTATGCACATTCTGCCCTTGTCTGCATGGGGCGCACCCTTACAACCCAAAGATGTGCTGCACAGATGGATTGACCACGTTAAATTGTCCCTTAACTGGAAGAAAAAAAATTGAGTACTTTAAATTTATTTTTAAAAAGAATCTGGTGAGTAGTTCCAGCATTTTCTGTTCGTATTTCAGATTTTCAACAGCTGCAGTATTTTGCTTTTGTTTGATAATGTTCTTGTGATGTGCATTGGGGTGTTTTACTACACTAAATGCGCTATATAACGCAAGTAGTTATTATTGTCAAGAAATTATATAATTGTCACTTCTTATATCTTTTCAATCCCTCTCAGCTGCCCCCACAATCTGATTAATATGTACAGAAATTACCTCACAGCCTGACAAAATTGGTGTCCATGGCAACTTCACACCTGTGCCTCATGCTGCACATCATGATGGTAGATGAGTTGGGGTTGCAGTTTATTTATCAAACAGCAGAGATAAAATAGAAAAGCTATGTGATTACTGAAAATACGAATGTTAAAGCAGGAAACCCACACCAACTGACAGAGAAAGACAGGATATTGAGCATAGCTATTTTATTTTAATGTGGTCAGTTTATCAAGAAGAAAAATACAACCAATATTTTTCAGTGACAAGTTCTGAATAAGTAGTTTCTTCCAAAGCAATTACATTTTTTCTTTCAGCTACTGATCAACCTGCTGCACATTTATAACATTATCTGATTTTTTACACAAGACTACGTAACACAGAGGGTTCTGATTAATATGTTGTGTCCAGAATTTGACACAAAGGTAACAGGCCAAAACAAGAATCAAAATATACCTCAAATGAAAATTTGTACTTCCTTCAAAGCATGAGGGTGGCACAGTGGTTAGCACTGCTGCCTCATAGCTCCAGGGACCCGGGTTCAATTCCAGCCTTGGGTGACTGTCTGTGTGGAGTTTGCACTTTCTCCCCATGTCTGTGTGGGTTTTCTCCTGGTGCTCTGGTTTCCTCCCACAGTCCAAAGATGTGCAGGTTAGGTGGATTAACTATGCTAAATTGACCCTTAGTGTCCAAAAGGTTAGGAGGGTTTACTGGGTTGTGGGGATGGGGTGGAGGCGTGGCTGCTCTTTCCAAGGGCTGAATGGCTTCCTTCTGCACTGTAAATTCTATGAGCTTTTAGTACAATACAACCACCATGATAATGAGTAAAATAAGGTCTACTGAGTTCCAGTCTTCTGCCCTTGACCCTTAAGATCAGAGCAACTGATACTTCAGGGGTTAAATTTCAACTTCACCATCTGGTGGTAACCTGGCAGCGTAGATCTTCTGCTCATTGTAGAATCCCTCCGATATTCATTCCCATTGATTTCTATGGAACAGAAATCAGTCAGGTTCTACAGTAAATTACCACGTCAGTCTGCTAGCTTTCCATCAAGTGAAGAAGTTGAAAATGATCTCTTACATCTTTTACTCTGCCAGCAGCACCACTGATGTTCCCATTAAGAAAACTACAATTGTGCCGATGGCCCAGTGGAGAACAGTACAATTTAATTTTGGGCGGTATCAGAAAAGTAAACTAACCTTTCACAATGACATAATGGGCAACCTTGTTCTTTATAATACTGCATGAGGTATACCAAAGGAAGCTGCTCTATTTAGGGTTGAACGTCACCCTCCAGTAGCTACAGAATCACAGAATTGTTCATGTGCAAAAGGAGGCCATTCAGTCTATTGTGTCTGCACCGGCTCTCCAAACGAGCATTATGACTTAGTGCCATTCTCCTGCCGTTTCCCCATATGGTTGCACAATCATCCAATGCCCTTGTGATTGCCCCGATTGAACCTGGCTCCATCACACTTCCATACATAGATACATACATAGAAGATAGGAGCAGGAGGAGGCCTTTTGGCCCTTCAAAAGAGGGTTGGCGAGTTGGAAGCCGGGCTATGGGAGAAGGCCCTGAAAAGAGTCAATGTATCCTGGTTGTGTGCCAGGCTTAGCCTCATCCAGTTCAAAGTGGTCCACAGGGCTCATATGACTGTGGCCCAGATGAGTCAGTTTTTTGAGGAGGTGGAAGACAGGTGTGGGAGGTGCTGGGGAAGTCCAGCGAATCATGTACATATGTTTTGGCCGTGTCCGAAGTGAAAGGGATTTTGGCAGAAATTCTCAGATGTCATGGCAGAGGTCCTGGAAGGGAAGGTGACTCCGAGTCCAGAGGTGGCAATATTTGGAGTGCCGGAACATCTGGGAGCCCAGGGGAGACGAAAGGCCGACGTTTTGGCCTTTGCCTCCCGGGTGGTCCGGAGATGGATTTTGCTGGGATGGAGAGACTCGGAGCCTCCAAAGTTGGGGGTGTGGGTCAGTGACATGGCAGGGAATCTCAGGCTAGAGAAGATTAAGTTCGCCTCAAGGAGTTCAATACAGGGGTTCGCTCAGAGGTGGCAGACGTTCATCGTCTTCTTTAAGGATAACTAACGATCAGCAGAAAGGGGGGGGGGGGGTGTCATGGAAGTGGAGAATAAGGGCAGGGAATCTAATATATGGGTAGCTAAGAGTTATGGCGGGGGGAAGTTGGGTATGTTACTGTGGGTTTTTTTGCGTGCGCGGACTGCTCTGTTATTTAGAATTCTAATAAGTTAAAATTATAAATACCTCAATAAAATGTTTTCTAAAAAAGAAACTGCCCTCTCATTCTTAAAATTAATACCTTTACTAGCGAGAGCAGCTTCTCTCCAACTGCTCTATCCATGATTTTGAACACCTCAAATCAAATCTCATCTTTGCCTTCTTCTTTCCAGTGAGAAGAATGCCAATCTTATAACTGAAGTTTCTCATCCCTTGAACCATTCTTGTGAACCTCTTCTGTACTGTCTACAATGCATTCACATCCTTCTTATAGTGTGCTGCCCAGAACTGTACACAATATTCCAGCTGAGTTCTAACTAGTGTATTATATACATTCAGCATAAGCTCCTTGCTCTTGTACTCTATGCCCCTATTAATAAAGCCCAGGAAACTGTATGCTTGATTAACTGCTTTCTCCATCTGTCCTTCCACCTTCAATAAGCTATGCACATACATACCGAGGCCCCCTGCTCCTACACCTACTTAAGCATTGTAGCTCTTATTTTACATGTTCTTCCTATCAAAATACACCACATCACACTTCTCCACATTCAACTTCATCTGCCACCTATCTGCCCACTTCCATGTACACCAAGATCTAGATCACTAATATAGGTATCTTCCTCCAATCTGAAAAATATATTTTCACCGTTACTCCCTGTTTCCTATCACTCAGGTAATTTTCTATTCACTTTGCTACTGTCCCCTTTATTCCATGAGCTAGAACCTTTCTCACAAGTCTGTCATGTGGGACTGTATCGAATGCCTTTTGAAAGTCCATATAAATCAACAGCGTTATCCTCATCAACCATTTCTGTTACCTCTTCAAATAAAAACTCCAGCAAGTTAATCAACACATTTACCCCTTTAAAAATCCATGCTGGCTCTTCTTAATAAACCCACATTTTTCCATGTGATTACTAATTCTATCTCAAATAATTGTTTCTAGAAGCTTCTCCACCACTGAAATTAAACTGACTGGACTGTAATTGCTGGGCTTATCCTTACTTTTTTTTTTAAAACAAAGGCGTAATTAATATCTGCAACTCTCAAGTTCTCTGGTACCTCCCTTGAGTCCAGGGAAGACTGGAAGATTATAGCCAATGCCTCTGCAATTTCCATTGCTACTTCCTTCAATATCTTTGGATACATCTCATCTGCTCCCAGTGCCTTGTCAACTTCAAATACAGACAGTCTATCCAACGCCACCTCCTTATCAATTTTGAACCCTTCTACTGATAGAGTTTCCTGCTCTTGTCACCATGACCTGGGTAGCATCTACCTCCTTGGTAAAGACAGGTGCAAAGTATTCACTTAATACATCAGCTATGCTCTCTGCCTCCATGTGCAAGTTCCCTTTTAGGTCCCTATTTGTACCTACTCCTCCTTTTACTATTTATATGCTTAAACATTTTGTGATTCCCCTGTATGTTTGCTGCCAGTCTTTTCCACTAATCACTTTTTGCTTCTCAAATATGCTTTCCACCTCCCCTCTGAAACTTTTTATTCCTCTTGGTTCTCAACTGTATTTTCATTCTTCTAATTTTAAAGTGCCTTATTTCTTTTTTCCAAAAGGGGATAAGAGAGGAGAACCAGCGAGGTGGGGGGGGGGGGGGGGGGGGGGGGGGGGGGCAGGGAAATGGGAGCCGGAAGGAAGGCACGGGATACCAAAACGTGCATGACATCTCCAGGAGCGGGGAACGAGGAAAATAAAGACGGAGAACGGGAGGAGCAGCGGAAGCGGAGGAGAGCGCGAGATGGCAGCGAGATCCGTCCGGGAGAAGCAGGCGACAACAACACGAAACACAGCCAAGTATCGCACACTGTAATTATCTCCCCGGCACCCAAATGTATATTTGCCTCCCCAATCTCCTCCCCCCCCCCCCGAACAGTCGCCTACTTACCTGGGGTAAATAATTTTGCCAGGTGTATAGAGCTGCTGCTGTCGAGCTGGTGCACAATACCCTCCCAGTTATTCTATTTCATATTTTATTGTATTTTTTTTACTATGTACCATTTTCTTCTCCTTGGTATGTTGGGGTGTGCCTTCTCTTCTAGATATGTGTGTGTATATATATATATATATATATATATGTTTCTTATCCTGTGTACATAACGGTAATAATACCTTGTTCAAAAACCCAATAAAAAGCATTTATAAAAAAATTTAGCATGGCCAATCCACCTACCCTGCACATTTTTGGGTTGTGGGGCTGAGACCCACACAGGCACCGGGACAGTGACCAGAGGCCGGGATCGAACCTGGGTCCTCGGCACCGTGAGGTAGCGATGCTAACCACTACGTCAACGTGCCACCTCTTAACTGTATTTTCTACTTGACACCCGAAGCAAGCATACTTTTTCTTTTTGATCTTAATTTCTATCTCCCTCTTCATCTAGGGACATCTGGATTTGTTTGTTCTTTTGAAGGAATATACCTTGAATTCTGCCCAAAACATTTATTTTTTTGAATGTCTGTTCAGCTACGGTTTTTCCTTCCAGACATTTGTTCCAGTCTATCTGGCCCAGCTCCTTTCTGCCTTTCTCCAACTCCACCTCCACGTATTAACTTCCTATTCTCTATACGAGTGCTGTCTCTCCCAGTATTTTGTACACGCTGGTATTCCTCTCTAATATTTCCTCTTGGTTCCCATACCCTTGCCGAGTTAGAACAAAGAACAAAGAAAAGTACAGCACAGAAACAGGCCCTTCGGCCCTTCAAGCCTGCACCGACCATGCTGCCCATCTGAACTAAAATCTTCTACACTTCCGGGGTCCGCATCTCTCTATTCCCATCCTATTCATGTATTTGTCAAGATGCCCCTTAAACGTCACTATCGTCCCTGCTTCCACCACCTCCTCCGGTAGCGAGTTCCAGGCACCCACTACCCTGTGTAAAAAAAACTTGCTTCGTACATCTCCTCTAAACCTTGCCCCTCACACCTTAAACCTATGCCCCCTAGTAATTGATCCCTCTACCCTGGGAAAAAGTCTCTGACTATCCACTTTGTCTATGCCCCTCATAATTTTGTAGACCTCTCTCAGGTCACCCCTCAACCTCCTTCGTTCCAGTGAGAACAAACCAAGTTTATTCAACCTCTCCTCATAGCTAATGCCCTCCATACCAGGCAATATCCTGGTAAATCTCTTCTGCACCCTCTCTAAAGCCTCTACATCCTTCTGGTACTGTGGCAACCAGAATTGAATACTTATTCCAGGTGTGGCCTAAGGTTCTATACAGCTGCAACATGACTTGCCACTGAGGTTCTATACAGCTGCAACATGACTTGCCAGTTTAATGTACTCCCAACAGCATTAGCAAGGAACCCCATAAGGAACTCAGTCCCAGCTCTGTTGAGGCGCAAACTGTCCAGCTTGTAAAAGGTGCCATTTTCCCCAGAGCCAGTCCCAGTGTCCCAGGAATGTAAAGCCCCTCCCTCTTGCACCATCTTTCCAGCCATGCATTTATCTACCCATTTCTGTCCTTACTTGCACGTGGCACTGGAAGTAATCCAAAAATTATTACGTTAGAGGTCATATCAGAAGACTCGTTTGCAAGCCTTTAAATGTTCCATTTACACCAGTTGCCTAGGCCCCATGATAGGAGTACAGCCTCAAAGCCACGGTGCTGTTTTCACTTGACATGCATTTTCTCGGACTTACATATGGTATGAATGATGTTGGAGCGAACAATAATACTCCTTGCATTATTTTCGAGGATTCTGCTGTGCAGCCAGCTGACAAACACTTGTGGAAAATGGGCACTAGAGGTCTACAGCTGCCCATTCTTATAGAAGTATTATAGAAGTTACAGTGCAGAAGGAGGCCATTCGGCCCATCGAGTCTGCACCAGCTCTTGAAAAGAGCACCCTACCCACGGTCAACACCTCCACCCTATCCCCATAACCCAGTAACCCCACCCAACACTAAGGGCAATTTTGGACACTAAGGGCAATTTATCATGGGCAATTTATCATGGCCAATCCACCTAACCTGCACATCTTTGGACCGTGGGAGGAAACCGGAGTACCCGGAGAAAACCCACGCACACACGGGGAGGATGTGCAGACTCCGCACAGTGACCCAAGCCGGAATCGAACCTGGAGCTGTGAAGCCATTGTGCTATCCACAATGCTACCGTGCTGCCCATTCAGATTAGAGGATCTGCAAAGGGGCAGCTAGCAACTTCCTAGAACCTCAGGGAAAACATCTTCAGTTTACAGCAGTCAGCAGACCCAACATACCACTTAAGATAGATGGTCTGGCAGACCAATAAATAATAATAATAACTTATTGTCACAAGTAGGCTTCAATTAAGTTACTGTGAAAAGCCCCTAGTCACCACATTCCGGTGCCTGTTCGGGGAGGCCAGTTTGTTATGCAGCTTTCCAGCCTCGATTTGGCGTGAGCTTGGAATTTAACAATTTTAAAGTGGTTGTAATGTCTGGTACACAATTGTGATATTTGAATAAGCTGAACATAGCAACAAGATAAAAACCTGGTTCAGCAATGGTGAGGTTGGGCTTGTACAGAAATTGCACTTCTTACTTATACTGCAGTGAGATAATAGGGAAAAATCTATCTTGGTAAGTTTATATCTTGTGCTGTGCTCACCTCGGCTGTTTCAACAATAACCTTTGGACAAACAAGGAGATTAAATTAGTTCTGTGTCCCACTGATCACTACCTAATCATTCTCACTGGAAACCTTACATGAATGAGTTCGGACTGGATGTGATTCAGTTGTGACAATCAAATATATTGTCAACAATTTACACAAAGAGTGGCTATTTATTTATTACACTGGAAGGCAGTTGGCAGCTATGCATCAATCCAGGTCGGAGAGAAAAGTATCAGAGAAAAGGATTGGAAAATTGGTAGAGGTACAGCAACCTTCACAGCACTACCTCTAGGATAGGACAAAATAAATGTGCTTATTCCTTCCCTTCTAATCGACTCACAAGTTGCATAAGATCGAACCTTAACTGTTATTACAAACTATTAAGAGCTAACGTTTTGAAAATTCCATTATTCAAGAGGTCTCAGGTATATATTTATACCCTCAAATAAATGTCTGAGTCACTGTCTCAAACACACTGTTAATTTAGAACAGGGGTGGGCAAACTACGGCCCGCGGGCCGCATTCGGCCTGCCAAAGGTTTTTATGCGGCCCACCAAGATCAAGTCATAAAAAAAAAAATTTTTAATTAAAAAAAATTTTTTTTTTAATAAGGTTAATTGGGGGGGGGGGGGCTGTTGGGTTACTGGTATAGGGTGGATACGTTGACTTGAGTAGGGTGATCATTGCTCGGCACAACATCGAGGGCCGAAGGGCCTGTTCTGTGCTGTACTGTTCTATGTTCTATATGAGGCGCCCAGAATCATAACCGGGTGAAGCGCCATTTTTGAAAAGTAGAGAAAAAGAGGGCTAAAGGCAGGATGCCGCCGGGGGAAGCGCTGAGGTATATGCCGCACGCTAATTGGTTACAACCGGGACTATTAATTAATATACTATGCGGCCCTTTAAAATTGTGAATTTCTGAATGTGGCCCTTGCACGGAAAAGTTTGCCCACCCCTGATTTAGAATGTGGTTTCAAGTTCCATCAGTCATGAACTTCCACCAGCTTAGCCAATACTTGCTTGCTAGCATCTTTACATGGTTCATGACTACACCAAAAATGAGAAAAGGAGGGAGAAGCAGCAAAACCATAAACTTCCTTGCAATAAACCTATCATTAATTTTGTGATGTAGTGTCATAGGATTCAATCAATGTTTTCCTACATTAACATATAATTGCAGTGACTTAAGGTTATAAATTAAACTATTATTACAGAATTCCTATTCTCCAAATAACTCTTAGAAAAATGGCACATTATCTGCAATTTGTTTCTTCACGTATTTGAAAATTGTCAGTTTCTCTTTTTTATTGTACCATCTCCTTTTATGTTCATTGGTTAGTAAAGGTTCAAATAACAAGAGCAAAGTTCAAATGAGAAAGTTATAAATAAGTGGAGGAAACGAGGGAAACCTTATATGAACAAAACATTATAGAGCTGTGCAACATGGTACCAAAGAGGACCATTGAAGCAGACACCATAAATACCTTCACAAAACACTTCTGTATGTTTTAGGAGAGGGGTGAAATTGAGAGATGTGGGGGTGCGGGTGGGAGTGGAGAATGAATAAACGAGACTGATCTGCGGAATAATGTAAAGGACTATTATGCTCTTTCTAATCCTAAAAATCCTTGGTTTTCACGGAACAGTAAACAATAACACCTCTTTAATGTCAAATAATTCAGTCGCCACATTTGTCATATTACAAAAAGTTTGGTTTTATTAGCATAAGAAATTAACTGAAACTCACATAAATATAGAGACAGGTGCTTATTTTGGATGTGCAGGATTCATGGGAAGAGGTAATAATATCAAAAACAGTTACCTTTCTCCAAGAAAGTGAGGTTGGGCTCAGGCTGCACAGGGTGCCAGACAGCAACAGAATAAAATAAAACTGGAATCTGGAGCAGCAAAAAAGCTTAATCCCTGACTGTGCTCTCATCACTACTGGTGTGGTCAGGACTTTTGACTTCAATTGTTGTGGGGTGGGGGGAAAGTTCCACCAGATTCTCCTCTTAATCCTAACCGCTCTGTTTCATAGAATTTACAGTGCTGAAGGAGACCATTTGGCCCATTGAGTCTGCACCGGCCCTTGGAAAAAGCACCCTATTTAAGCCTATGCCTCCACCCTATCCCCGTAACCCAATAACCCCACCTAACTTTTTGGACACAAAGGCAATTTCACACGGCCAATCCACCTAACCTGCAGATCTTTAGATTTAATGTCCTCAAATGCATAGTTGAGCATACAAGTACGTTTTTTTTCTGGTAATGTTTCATCACTTTACCTCCTTGGCTGTTTCTTCAATTGATCAACATGTACTTTACAAAATATCAGCAGAACCAGTTCTGACCGAAGTGCTAAAAATCAAAGACTATAAAAAATTTTATAATTACAGATGAAGATAGTCATTTGGTCCATCTTAACTGATCCCTCCAGGACTTGGGTGCCATTGGGGAGAGTTAGTGGTGTAGTGGTAATGTTACTGGACTAGTATTTCAGAGGCCCAGGCTAATGCCCTGGGGACAGGATGCAAATCCATTCTGGCTGCTGATGGAATTCAAATTCATATTGTTTTTTAATAAAATCTGCAATTGAAAGCTACTCTGTATAATAGTGACCATGAAACTATCAGCAAATGTCATAAAAAAACAATCTGGTTCAGTAACAGCGTAGAGGGAAAGAAATCTGCCATCCTTAGCTGGTCTAGCCGACATGTGACTCCATGTGTGGCTGACACTTAACTGCCCTCTGAAATGCAACTCAGTTCAAAGGGCAATTAGGGATGGGTGACAAAAGTTGACCTTGCTCACATCCCATGAAAGAATAAAAAAAGAAAAATCTACTGCAGCATTCATTTGGTTCTTAAATGATTGCTTTCTAATATTCCACCCAGCAGTCAGGAGTTGACCACGCATTATGTGAAGAAAAACATATTAATAGAATAAGTTGTGTTTACTAGTTTAAACCTGTGAGCCAGCCTTCTTGTGCTACTCTTGCTATTTAAGTTGTACAATTTAGCACCCCGGACTTGTTCACTTTCTCAGGGGAGGGGGACAGCGATAACTCCCTGCTTCTTAGGTTCTTAGCAGGTTATAGTTTGGAAAACCCTCTGTCCCAGCCACTGTCTTCAGGCGCCTCTGCCACCATCTTGGACCTGTTTCCAGAGTTGTTTGCGGGGCCTTCTGGTGACCAGGCAGCCAGGGCGGAGCAGGCATCTGCACCACCAGCTCCTGCTGGCCCGGAACCCCGGGAGGAGCCCGAGGGGATCCCGCCTGTCATTGATCCCGGTGGCGGAATCAAGCCAGGCCCTGGGTTGGTTAGTTGGTAGGCCTGTCTCGCCCGCCGCACTCAGTGTGGTGGAGGATCCGGACCCGGAGGCAACTGTCTGAAGGCTGTCAGCCATCCAGTGTTGGCAGCAGAGGGTGCACATGAGGCTCTCTGCAATGGGGTGCAGGGCTCACTCGTGCCTGACACTGTGTCACCCCTCACCCCCTCTGGGGGCCTCCCAGAATCTGACACATCATAATTGAAGGTTCTTTTGTTTTTCTGCCTTAATTCAGGCAATGTCCTATTGGCACCCCACCCCACCCCACAAACACCCCGACTCCATCCCTCCCCACCACCCTCCTTCCCCCTCTCTCCCCATCACCCCCTTCCTTTCCCTTCTGTTGGTACAGAGGTGAGGGTATCTGGTCTCTCCAGCGCAAAGTTTAGTGTGTGTACCGTTTGTTTTTTTAGTACAACTGTGTTGTGAACTGTTTTAATAATCAGAGTATCCTACCCCACCCCCCCCCCCTCCCCGTACGTTGGTACTGAGGGGAGGATACCCTCTTTCTCCAACACAAAATTAGTGTTTGTACCGTTTAGCCTTGTATAGATTTTTTTTATTGTTTTAATAAAAGAGATATGAAGTAACAATTTACATGCTTGTAAAAAAACGTACTTGTATGCTCAACTATGCATTTGAGGGCATTAAATCCAAAGATGTCCATGTTAGGTGGATTGACTGTGTGAAATTGCCCCTTCGTGTCCAAAAGGTTAGGTGGGGTTATTGAGTTACGGGGATAGGGTGGAGGCATAAGCTTAAGTAGGTGCTCGTTCCAAGGGCCGGTGCACTCAATGGGCCAAATGGCCTCTCAGATCAGAGGGGACTTTTTCTCCTCGCATGGGCAGGCTATGGGAGATGGTTTTACCCATCCAACAATGTCTGTGCTGGGAAACACGAGGGTTTTTAAGGGCCAGGTCTGATTTCTTTACTGATGGTGGGCTGCGAGTGTTGCTCATTGGATTAGGAGGCTGACATCCTGATAGTTCCTCTGCGATGCTGAGCATAAACTTGCATGTTAAAATGGGGAGAGGGGACAGCAGGTCAAAGGATTTAATGGAACCAAAAACCTGCTGAGAATAAAAATAGCATGAACTGTTTTATGAAAGGTCTGCAGAGATTCCTTTAAGGATTTCTGGTTAGATTATTCAATGTCAATGAGAAAACATGCCCATGGTACACGTTCCACTCACTAACACCTTAATAGTGCATGAAGGTCCCACAACTGCGTAGGACGCTGATTTGCATATTACATTATTTTAACTCCAGCCACCCATTTTTAGCATGGATGTGAAATGGCTGTGGCCACATTAAAAGCAGGAATAGCACAGTAAGTGGCGACTGCCATTTCTGGCCGAAGCCCTGATTCTATTCCTACTAAGTGCACATCGAGATAATTAGGGCCCAAATCTCAGATGTCTCCTTACAAAAGGATAGACTTTCATTTGCACCGCACCTGTCACGACCTCAGGACGTTCAACCAAAGCAATACTTTAGAAGTGCAGTCAGTTACTTAGTGATGTAGGAAACGCCACAGTCAATTTGTACACAACAAGCTCTCAGAAACACCATATGCCGATACTGACTTGATAAACAGTTTTAGTAGTGTTGCTCAAGGGATAAATATTGACCAGGTTATCAGACAATTCCTATATTCTTCTTCCGAAAAAGTGCCATGAGATCTTTTGCATCTACCTAAAGCAGATGGGCCTTGGTTTAATGTCTCATCTGAAAGTTGTCACCTCCGACAGTACTGCACTGGAGTGCCACTAACTAAGCTGAACAGCTCTAATCTTTCTCCAGTTTTCCATAATAGTCAACCTCTTTAAGATCAGAGATCATTCATAAAACAGTTCTTTTTCACATACGATCCAGGGATTAAATGTCTCCACTGTGCCTCAGTAACCAGGACTGAACACAGCATAATGGGAACACAGCACAATTTGAGTATGACTTCCTCTAACTTGTTGAATTCTCTTGTCCTTCGCTGTTCTAGCACTTGACTGGGGAGCAATCGAGAAGTCACCATCCTTGAATTCCTGCTTCAAATATTTAACTGTAGGGCTTGATAATTCAACTTGTTATTAACTTTGTCAATTACTGTTCTGCAATGACTGCTGAGTCTGAGACTTCCAAGTTTTTTCACCTTGATTCGGAAATATTTCAACAGCATTATGGTGGACAGTTGTTGCACGTCATCCCTTCCTACATGTAGTATTTTACATTTCTCTGCAACAATTTACATATTACATCTTAAATATACTCACTCTTTATCTTATGAGGATCCAGTTTTACTTTAATTGCCCTAATCCAGCTAAGGAAAATACTTTGTGTTTGTCTTTCATTTACTTGCCTACCAAATGGTGGAATAGGAAAGGATAGAAAACTAAGGAGCTCAACAAATGACTGAAGGGGTGGTTGTCAAACAAAAGGAATTGTAGTATGTGGGGCCTTGGCACAAGTTCGGGGGGAAACAGGATCTATTCTGAAAAGGTGGGATGTATCTGAACAGGTTGGGATAATGTATTGGCAAAGTGTTTAAATATGGAACTGGAGTTACTTGAACTTGAGGAAGTACGGGTACACGGAAAATAAACAATCAAAAAAGTAGAGAAAGTAAACAAAGATGCAAATAATGTACAAACAAAAAATATTTTAAAAGGGTTCACTTGCAAGAGGAGCAGCGCCGAGAAACACAACGCTATCGAACAACACTCAGGTTAGATAGGGGGCCTCAGCGGGGATGTGCGGCCGGGGCCAGACATAGCCCTGCCCTGTTTTCTGCACTGAGGAGCTCCGCTTGCTGGAACTCCTCAGTATAGCGAGAGATCGGGGTGCCATTTTGTAAATGGTATCCCGATCTCTGTAGCTCCTGACTCGACCCCCAACACCCCCCCCCCCCTCACTATGAGGGGGTTCTTCCCCCATCCCCCCCCCGCCCCCAATACCCACACAGGGCACCCCTGATTCAGTTTGGCGCCTTGGCAGTGCCAGGCTGACACCTCCAGTGTATCCAGGGTACCACCTTGCCCAAAGGTCATGCATCTGGGGGCCTCCGATCTCCTGGGAGGCCCCCATGAGTGCCATTCCACCTGGCTGCTGTTTGTGGAGACCAGGACTGAATGGCACACGCCCTGGTCCCCGAGGCGAAGGGCATAGGTCCCAACTCCGCATGCGCCTTGGGAAACTGCTTATTAGTTAGACTAGCTGTCTCGCTCTAATATGCAGATTTTCCAAAAAGTGATCCTCCCACAACGGACGGGAGTTACCTCGCAAGATTGCGTTAATCTCACGGGGCGCTGTGAGCCGGGTAGGTCCCGTGTGCGGGGTCTCCCAGCTTCTTCGGGCCACGTTGTGCTGCGGCGCACTGTTCTTCGAGCACAGCGTGGCCATTCAATCACGCCCATAGAATTACTTTCATCACCAGGGAGCTGAACTCACCGGCCAGACCGGCTCCTCAGAGCTCTGGCCGTCATTTTGAAAGTGTGCCCTTATCCCTAAGTGAGTTTGTGGATCCCTCACAACCCCCCCCCACCCACATACATATGGGCAGGACCCCACACCCCCGCCAAGTCATGATACCCTGCTATCGGGTCGCTGAGGGTCCCCTCTTTACAGCCCATCCCAACCCTCCTCTCGGGCCCCATCCTTCCAGGATCCCTCACCCTCCCCCAACCTTCCAGAGGCCCCTTCAGTCTCTCCCTATTTACTCAACTAAAATCTCTTATAATTTTGGATACATTTTGGTTAGAGATCAAAAATAAAAAGGAATTGTTACATTAATCGCTGTACTAAGAGACACGGGGGGGGGGGGGGGGGGGGGGGGGGGGGGGGGGGGGGTCCTTGGAGACTATGGCTAGATGATGAACTTCAGACACCCTACTGTGGAAGGGAAACAGAGGAGGAAATCTTTGGAATGTGAGGGAAATGATTGTAATTATGTGTGTCAAGAACAGCGCAAACAGTAAATTGCAAATGGAATTCCAAAATATGTGCGTGACTCCTTTCCTAGATCAATTTTTTAAAAAAAGATTACAAAACGCAAAACACACGGTGGTGGTACAGTGGTTAACACTGTTGCCCCACAGCACCAGAGACCCAGGTGCAATTCCAGCCTTGGATGACTGCGGAATTTGTGCATTCTCCCTGTGTCTGCGTGGGTTTCAGCCAGGTGCTCCGGTTTCTTCCCACACTCCAAGGATGTGCAGGTTAAGTGGATTGGCCATGCCAAATTGCCTCTGAGTGTCCAGAAGGTGAAGTGGAGTTACTGGGTTAGGGGGATAGTTTGGGTATTCTTTCAGAGTGTTGGTGCAGACTCGATAGGCAGAATGGCCTCCTTCTGCACTGTAGTGATTCTAGAGATTCTAAAACAAACACATACTACGAAAAGTAGACTATTGCAAGTTTCAGGATGCTATAACTAGATCAGAAGATTAGACACAAATTAACTTTGGAGAAGCCAGCACGCCTGCCGAGAGGTTAAATAGAAACGACAAAAGACAAGAAAATAAGGAAAGTTAAGAGAGGGGTGAGGAAAACAAAGAGGGAGGTCAGAATATTAAACCGAAGAATAAATTACTCTACAAATATATCAGTACACAGAGAATTGTCATGCGTGTGAGGTAGGGATGCCTAAGAGAGGATAATGATTTAGTTGAGCATAAACAGAAATTGGCAGGAATACTTAACAAGTACTTTGCTCTAATGTTTACAAAAGAGGATATTGGGTTGGAGGTAAATTCTGAATCTGGCAAAAGTATGAAGAGAGATATAATAAATAAAAGGAAATGTGTTAGATTAAGTTAGTTCAATTTAGAAAAAAACAGGTGCCAGAAACTGAAGAGATGATACATCAAGGATGCTGAGGGAAAAGAGTAAAGAGCAGAACCCTGAGAATTTATAGTCCGGATTTTGGAGAGCAGGGGAGGTAGTGGTTGGGAAACAATAGAGGTTGAGCATGAGGGATCTGAAATTTTCTTGTGGGGCCTGGAAGAGCCCTCATTCCCCTTGATCCAGAAAAAGGTGGAATGACTTCCCATTTTGGGCATCGTCTGGTCGGATTCCTCTTCCTATTAGGTGGACCTCCCAGAAATCCACAATCACTTCCCACTCGAGCCCCAATCTGCGTATTCCCCACTCAGTTTACCATCCAAAAGCAGTAGTCAATGAGCAGAAATACAATGTTGGGTGGCAAGAGGCTACCTAGATCAAGGAAAATAATGAGAATAACAACATGGGAGTTCAGAAAGAAAAATTATGTTTCACAAACCTTGAGGACAGATACAGTGCAGACATTAAATGCAGGGAACGTAGTGCCCATGGCCTTTCAGAAAGTATTTGACAAAAAGTGCGAGAAGCTCATAGACTTCCTTATCACTGACATTGAGACCATCTGATCAGCTGCCTCCGCCACTTTTTATTAATTCATTTTGTTCACAGGATGCGAGAGTCACTGGCTAGACGAGAATTTATTGCCCACCCCAAATTGCCCTTGAGAAGGTGGCGGTGAGCCATCTTCTTGATCCGCTGCAGTCTATATGGCACAGGTACATCCACAGCGCTCCCTTCCACTCATCCACCATGCCAAACTTCTTCTAAAGTTTTTCTGCCCTAATTCTGAATTTGCATCCTTCTCTAATTTCTCTCCCATCTCCCCTCGTGTTCTCTCTCATCTTGTGCATGTGAGCCACCTTTTTCTCCCACTGAACTGCTAAGCGCCCAACTTGTCTTTCACAACCCCATGTTGGCTGATATTAATTGATTGATTGATCGATTGATCCGCAGTTCTCTCTCTACAGTACTGTCCATTTTCTCCTTTAAATGTGCTAGCTTCATTCCTCTCCTTCAAAAAAAAACCCCTACCCCCAACACCAAGGTCCTTGCAAATTAACACCCCATCTTCAATCTCTATTTCCTCTCTGAAGTCCTTGAACATGATGTTCCCTCCAAATCCATTCTCATCATTCTTGGAATTTCATGTTTGAATTCCTCCATTCAGGCTTTTGCCCCACAACATTATGAAAATGGCTCTTATGAGATTGTGACAGAGGTACTATCTCTTCCCATTCTTTTCTTATCTAAAAAATTGCAGCCACAGTATCACTTGCAATGTCTTTGTTTTCCATTCCTGCATCCTCTGCTATCTCCCAAGAATCTATCCTTAGATCCGTCAAATTTCTCATTTTCATGCTGTCTGTTGGTGACATAATGTGAAAATATGACATTAGTTTTCACATGTATGCTGATGACACCCAGCTCCACCTCATCATTATCTCTCTCAACTCCTGCACTATTGCTAAATTATCAGATTGCTGGTCTTTCATCCAGCTTTGGAACACCCGGAGGAAACCGAATCAGACAATGGAAGAATGTACAAACTCCACACAGCACCAGTCACCCACGGCCGGAATTGAACCCAGTTTCCTCCCACAGTCCAAATATGTGCAGGTTAGGTTGGTTGACTGCTATAAATTGCCCCATAGTGTGCAAGTTAGGTGGGGTTACAGGGATAGGGCAGGGAGTGGGCTTGGATGGGGTGCTCTTTCATAGGGTTAGTGCGGACTTGATGGGGTGAATGGCCTCCTTCTGCACTGTCGGGTTTCTACAGATTCTAACCACTGTGCAGCCCCCTGACAGATCTGTAGCTACATTTTGGTTCTCTCTCCCGCCCTTCTTAAATAATGGAGTGGTATGTGAAATTTCCCAATCCAAACGTCAATTCCCAAATCTGGAGGTCTTTGTACGATTATGACTAATGCAATGGAAACCATCAGACCCTGGATATTTGTCTAAAGTCTCACTATTTCCTCCGTTATCATTTTTTAAAAACTTGTGTTAAATCTACTAAATTTCTCTCTGATTTATCTTTAGGTTCTCTTGAACCACTACTATTTTTTTCTCTACTATGAAATTAGGCAAAGTGTTACTTCTAACAAGTCTGTTATTTGTTTTTATTGTCCATTAACTGTCAAGTGGATCTTTTGCCTTTAGAAGTTACTCATTTTGAACCATACCAAATACTTACTTGCCTTGTTTTTACAGTTTACCCATTAATAGTTCAGCATAGCTTACAATCAGATTACGAAGTCTGTGTCATTAATCATCACTAAATCCAGTAAATGTTGCATCCTTGTTCAAAAATGGAAGACGGTTAAACCTGGCACCTGCAGGCCAGTCAGTTTAACATCAATGGTGGGAAGCTTTCAGAAACACTGTTGCTTCACAGCGCCAGGGTCCTGGGATCAATTCCCAGCTTGAGTCACTGTCTGTGCGGAGTCTGCAAGTTCTCCCCGTGTCTGCGTAGGTTTCCTTCGGGCGCTCCGGTTTCGTCCCACAAGTCCTGAAAGACGTGCTCGTTAGGTGAATTTGACATTCTGAATTCTCCCTCAGTATACCCGGACAGGTGCCGGAGTATGGCGAGTAGGGTATTTTCACAGTAACTTCATGTGGTGAATGTAATATATATGTTAATTCACACTGTTGTAAGCGCAGTAGCGCTGTCCTACCACTAGGGGGAGTAGCGCTGGGAGCACTTAAGAACTTGTACTGGGCTCCACCCTTGGTTCCGCCCATGACTCCTCCCCCTAGTGCAGCTGTGTAAGTACCCGTGTCCAGAGTCAGCCTGGGTCACTACGAGTTCATCGACAGGTAACAGGCTGGCTCTGAAGTAAGTCGATTAAAGCCTAGATTCACATCGGAAACACGTGTCTGGTGAATTGATGGTTCCATCAATTTAATCGACTTAAGAACAGTAAAGATCGATTATGGTATCGGCCCTCAAGCCTGGACGCCTGGAACTCAACCTGCAGGATGCAAAGGCTAAAGAAATCTTCAAGGCCTACCTGGCAAGCACAGCCGAAACTACAGAGGATCAGAAGCTAAGGGCCTCACGGTAGCATGGTGGTTAGCATCAATGCTTCACAGCTCCAGGGTCCCAGGTTCGATTTCCGGCTGGGTCACTGTCTGTGTGGAGTCTGCACGTCCTCCCCGTGTGTGCGTGGGTTTCCTCCGGGTGCTCCGGTTTCCTCCCACAGTCCAAAGATGTGCGGGTTAGGTGAATTGGCCATGCTAAATTGCCCGTAGTGTAAGGTTAATGGGGGGATTGTTGGGTTACGGGTATACAGGTTACGTGGGTTTAAGTAGGGTGATCATTGCTCGGCACAACATCGAGGGCCGAAGGGCCTGTTCTGTGCTGTACTGTTCTATGTTCTATGTTCTAAGCTAAGTCTACTGCACGCGAGGGTGAGCCACAGAATCTCGACGCAACTAAACTCGGCCAGTTCATATACTGCGGCGCTAGCAGTTCTCAAAAAAATGTATGTAAGGCCCATTAATGAAGTTTACGCTCGCCATGTGTTCACGACTCGCCGTCAGCAGCCTACGGAATCACTCGCCGAATTCCTAAGAGAACAATTTGTCCAATGACTGTAATTACCAAGCGGTTACCGCAGCTGAACACAGGGAATTGGCGGTACGCGAAGAAAATTAACAGCCACTCGGACAAGGGTGGACTAACAATCTTTAAAGGGTTATACAGTGTTTGATGAGTTTTTTTTGATGAGAATGTTGCGCATATGGAAATTTCCAAAGACACTTAGCGAAGTATCACAGATTAGAATTCTTAGCAAAAGTCCTTGGGATAAAAGTCGCAGCATGGTTACAATATTGCTAAGCAGTAGAAATCAGTGATGCAATTAATAGCTCTTTTTCAGATTGGAGGCAGCTATATGATTTAGTTCCCCAAGGTTCAGTGCTAGGACTACTGTTGATTTTGGGATACATTAATCATTTGGACTTGGGATACTGTGCAAATTTCCAAAATTTGCAGATGACAAGAAATTTAGTAAACAGTGAGGAAGATAGTAATAGACTTCAAGAAGAAATAGACGGATTGGTGAATAGGTGGACATATGGCAAATTAATTTTAACACAGAAAAGTGCAATGATATATTTAGATGGGCAAGACAATGCATGCCAATGGTACCATTTTTAAAAGGGTGGAAGAGGAGAGTTCTGTGCAGGTGGTCTGTGCAAGGTGGCAGAACAGATTAACAAAGCAGTGAATAAATCATATGAGGTCCTGGGCATTATAAATAGAGACAGAGTACAAAAGCCAAGAAGCTAGCTAAACTTGGAAAAACACTGGTTTGGCCCCAACTGGAGCATCATGTCCAATTCTGGACGTTGCAATTTAGGGAAGAGAGGATACAGAAGAGATTTACGACAATATTTCCAACGATGAAGAACTTCAGCTATATAAACTGACTAGAGAAGCAGGAGTTGTTCTCCTTAGAGCAGAGAAGGCTAAGTGCAAAATTTAATAAAAGTGTTTAAAATCATGAAGGGCTTAGATAGAATAATAAACTTTTCCTTTTTTTAAAAAAAAAGTATTTTTTTATTAAGGTTTTGTAGAATTTTTCATAATAAAACAGTAGTAACACTAATAACAAAACAAAATAGAGTGAACATTAACATAGTGCAAAAAGAGAATATACAATAACAATTAAATAGACATTACCCCACATGACTCAGTCTTCCCACACCACCCCAATGAAGCACTCACACCCCCCCTACAGATTCCCCGGGAAAGTCGACGAACGGTTGCCACCTCCGAGAGAACCCTAACGTAGACCCTCTTAAGGCAAACTTTATTTTCTCGAGGCTGAGAAACCCAGCCATGTTGTTAACCCAGTCTCTACACTCGGGGGCTTTGAGTCCCTCCACATTAATAAAATCCATCTCTGGGCTGACGCCTTGGCCTTTGCCCCCCGAACTCCCGGGTCTTCTGACACTCCAAAGATTGCTATCTCTGGACTCGGCACCACCCGTGTGTTAAGCACCTTGGACATTGCCCTCGCGAACCTTTCCCAGAACTCTCTAAGCTCCGGGCATGCCCAAAAACATGTGGACATGGCTTGCAGGGCTGCCCTTGTACCTCATACCTCATGTGTGCCCGGTGGTGTTATGGGAGTGGCGTTTTCAGAACCCCAAAGTGTATCATGGAGTTCAACCAACCTCTCCCTTTAATGTATTGTTGCTTTTGAAGCACACGGCTTGGTCTCCAGGTGTGGTACTACAAATATGGACACATGGGTATTTATACATAAAACAATGTTTATTCCATGAATTCAACTTAACCTTTTTAAATAAACATTGGATCATTTACCACCCCTTACTGCAAAGATAACCCCGAAAATAAAACAACACTAAATAATCCCTCAAAATGTTCCTTCAAACCTCCAAAAGGCTTAACAACTTTAACAACAAAAACACAATATGTAATATGAGCTGCTGCATTTCTTAAAGGTACATTGCTTAAACGTCTATTTCTTAAAGGTACTCTCACATGACAGTGGACCAACTTAAATTGAATTAGACTGAGCCTGGCACATGATGAGGAGGAAATAACCCTGCCCAGGACCTCTGCCCCAGACCCGCTTCCAACTCCTCACCTAGCTCCTCCTCCCACTTGCCCTTGAGCTCCTCCACTGGGGTTTCCTCCGCCTCCTGTAGTTCCTGGTAGATATCCGACACCTTCCCCTCCCCCACCCAGGTGCCGGAGACCATCCTGTCCTGTATCCTCAGTGGCGGCAGCGTCGGAAAGGCCACTACCTGTTTTTTCAGGAAGGCTTGTACTTGCAGATATTTAAAGGCGTTTCCTGGCAGCAGATTAAATTTGTCCTCTAGCTCCTTCAAACTGGGAAAGATTTAGTCTATGAACAGATCTTCCATCATTCTGATGCCTGCCCTCTGCCAGCTCTGGAACCCACCATCCATCCATCCTACCCAGGACAAACCTGTGGTTGTTATATATCGGTGTCCAGACTGACGCTCCCTCCACCTTCTTGTGTCTCCTCGACTGTCCCCAGATCCGCAGTGTCGCCACCACCACCGGACTTGTGGAGTAACGGGTCGGCGAGAATGGCAAAGGAGCCGTTATCGAAGCTCCCAGACTAGTACCTTTACATGACGCCGCCTCCAGCTGTCCCCCCCCCCCACCTAATCATAGCTATATTGGCCGCCCAGTAGTAGTTGCAGAAGTTCGGCAGTGCCAACCACCTCCCCCCTTCTCCTCCCGACTGCACTCCAGCAGTGATCTCCTTACTCGCGAGGTCTTATTTGCCTACAAAAAGCCTGAAATGATCCTACTCACCCTCTTAAAAAAGGCCTTAGGGATGAGAAGATGGGGAGGCACTGAAAGACAAACAAAAATCCGGGGAGGACAGTCATTTTCACGGTCTGCACCCTTACTGCCAGTGACAGCGGGAGCATGTACCACCTTTTAAAGACCCCTTCCATTTGCTCCACCAACCAGGTCAGGTTGAGCCTGTGCATCCCATTTCCTGGCCACCTGTATATCCAGGTAATGAAAACTTTTCTCCAACCTCCTGAGTGGCAGCTCTTTCAGTCTCTCCTCCTGCCCCTTGGCCTGGATCACAAACAACTTGCTCTTCCCCATGTTCAGTTTGTACCCAGAAAAACTACCAAAATCCCTCAGGATCCGCAGAACCTCCCCCATCCCCTCCACAGGGTCCGAAATGTACAGGAGCAAATCATCCGTGTATAGCGAGACCCGATGTTCCACCCCCCCGAACCAGTCCCCGCCAGTTCCTCAAGGCTCTCAGCGCCATAGCTAGTGGTTCTATAGCTAGGGCGAATAGTAATGAGGAGAGGTACCTCGACCTCAGCCGGTTTGTACATACACTTGCTACAGGTGCTTGGTACAGCAAATTCACCCAGCCAATAACGCCATCACCAAACCCGAACCTCCCCAGTGTTTCCCACAGGTACTCCCACTCCACCAAAGACTTTCTCTGTATCCATCGCTGTTACCACCTCCGCTTCCCCTACCTCTGAGGGCATTATAATAATGTTCAAAAGTCTCCGGACATTGGTATTGAGCTGTCTGCCTTTAAAAAAACCCAGTCAGGTCTTCCTCCATCACCCCGAGACGCAATCCTCCATTCTTGTGGCCAGAATCTTTAGCTAGCAATTTAGCATCCACGTTAAAAAGCGAAATAGGCCTGTTTTGACCCGCAATGTTCCAGGTCCTTCCCTCGTTTAAGAATGAGTGAGATCAAGGCCTGTGACATTGTTGGGGGAGGGTTCCTTTGAAGGTCCTTATCGGAGTGGGCTCAATATTTCCAAAATTTCTTATAGAATTCTACCTGGTAACCGTCCGGCCCCGGGGCTTTACCCGATTGCATGCCCTCTATACCTTTGACAATCTCCTCCAATTCAATCGGGGCCCCAGCCCCTCCACCAGGTCCTCTTCCACCTTTGGAAACCTCAACTGGTCCAAAAATTGCCTCATCCCTTCTCCTCCAGTTGGGGGCTCCGACTCCTATTGTTTACTATAGAACGCCTTAAAAACTCCGTTCACCCTCCCCTGGATCCAAGACCACGTTACCCTCCTTATTCTTTACTCCCCCGATTTCCCTGGCCACATAAATAAACTTTTCCAATGACTGACGGGTTGATAACCAGGGCACAGATTTAAGTGATTGGCAAAACAAAAAGTTGATATGAGGAAAATTTATTTTTAACATTACGTGCTTAGGATTTGGAATGTACTGCTCAATAAGGTGGCAGATACAGATTTAACAGTAGCCTTCATAAAAAGGAATTGGATAAATACATGAAAATACAAAAAGAATATAGATTGAAATGAAGATATGGGTGGCATGGTAGCAGTGGTTAGCACTGTTGCTTCACAGCACCAGGGATCTGGATTCGATTCCTGGCTTGGGTCACTATCTGGGCGGAGTCTGCACTTTCTCCCATTTTCTGCATGGGTTTCCTCCGGGTGCTCCGGTTTCCTCCCACAAGTCCCGAAAGACGTGCTTGTTAGGTGAATTGGAAATTCTGAATATTCCCTCAGTGTATCCAAACAGGCACTGTAGTGTGACGACTAGGGAGTTTTCACAGTAACATCACTGCAGTGTTAATGTAAGCATACCTGTGACACTAATAAAGATTATAGGAAAGAGGAGTAGGACTAACTACATTGCTCTTCAGGAAAAGCCTACACACCACCATGGCAAAAGGCCTCCTATGCTGTACAAATTTAATTCTATTCTGGTTTAAACTCTCTTGTTTACCAGTAGGTAGCACATGCTGATTATCCAGTCTGGAAACACGTACCCATTAGCTCATTGAAAGATTGCAGGCATCAAATGGCTATCCCAACTGTAAGGACAGCTCCAATCTTTAGTTATGTTAATTAGCTGGGTTCTCATCAATCTGAAGTTTTGGAGCATCTTTGATTCAAACACCAAACTATTGAGTCTACCGTAACGTTCTATGTTGGTCCAAGCTCTCATCACTAGCCGTAACATTCTGGAGCCAACTCAATTCCAAAACAAGCCTTCCTCAGAAGGATAATCACCAGCTAGACATTGCACAATGTGCATGCACTGGTTTGAGTTCTCACGAGGCAAACAGATGATCCTTCGGAGATGAACGGTGAGCAATACTAATGAGCACAAATGTGTGACACACTAGATATAATTTTGACATATTATCACTTCTAATGGTTAAAGCAGGCCAAATTCTGTGTAAAGCAGACCAGAGTATGATCTGAAGTAATAGATTGGACCCATCTAGTCTTTGGCAACACAGCAGAATCTATGGCAATTCAAAGGTGCCCGATCCTGAAACTATTTACTGACTGGAATGAAGCTTCTAATTAACAAATCCCCTCCTGCTATTAAAGCGGTGAAAATTGTGGACTGATCCAATGAATGAGACATGACGGGATAGATAGCTGCAATAATGGTTTGGACATTATATATATTTAGCTAGTTTTAGTAAATAACATTTACTAAATGTACCAGTGCAGATCATCAATGAGACACTTGATTCCTTTGGCAGGCTTGAAATTGGGAACAGATTAGATTTTCCCCATGTCTGTGTCAACTAATAATTGGACATTTGTCCATTTGCCTTGCTCTAACAATGAACAAAAAAGAAACACACAATAAGGATAATTTTATGACAAGATATCAGACAACAATCAGCATAAGTCAGATATTTCCTTCAATGTTCTATCTCCTGCTTTCAATGAATAAAAATCACAAGGAGCCTGTTAATCACAAGGAGCATGTTCTTGATTTTCTGATATGGGTTGACAGGAACGACTCCCTGCTGCTAGAAAATTACCCCAGCAAGTTTTAATTGTTGTTTACAACATTTTGTACTGGAACTCAAGTCAAGATGTTTTAAGCAACTACATATTAAAGGCAAATTACCAAATATGAATTTAAATTGTTTCTGCCTCTGTGATAATTCACCCTGGAATCAAATATAGCAGTTAAAGAGATGGAGTGAGAATCTGCCATCGCTCCTGTTGATATCACGTATTTTCTTTCCTTCTCAATTATGTTCCATGTAACATAGGCACACGGCAGGAGGCCATTCAGCCCATCGAGCCTGCTCCGCCATTCAATACGATCAGAGCTGATCACCCATTTCAAAGTGTTTTTCCCATTTTAACCCTTTTGCCACTGGTATGGACGGCATGGCATCACAGTGGTTAGCACTGTTGCTTCACAGCGCCAGGGTCCCAAGTTCGATTCCTGGCTTGGGTCAAAGCCTGTGTGGAGTCTACATGTTCTCCCAGTGTCTGCGTGGGTTTCCCCGGGGTGCTTGGTTTCCTTTCACAAGTCTCGAAAAATACTCTGTTAGGTAATTTGGGCATATTGATTCCTCCCTCCCTGTACCCGAACAGGTGCCGGAATGTGGCAACTAGGGGCTTTTCACAGTAACTTCATTGCAGTGTTAACAAAAGCCGACTTGTGACAATAAAGGTTATTCTTATATTTAGAAATCTGTTAATCTCTTTAAACATACTCAATGACAGAGCTTCCACAGCCCTCTGAGTAGAGAGTTCCAAAGATTCACAACCCTCCAAGTAAAAAAAGATTCTCCTCATCTGGGTCCAAAGTGGCTTTCCCCTTACTTTGAATTGACTCCCAACCAGAGGAATCTTACTATTGATATATATTGTGAACAACTGGGGCATATGTACTGGTTCTTGCAGTACCTCATTAGTCACAGCCTGCCTTTGCGGGAATGACCCATTTGTACCTACTCTGTTTTCTTCCCGTCAACCAAACCTGAATCCAAGCCAACATACTACCTCCTATTCTCGGTGCTTGAATTTGCTAATCAATCTCCTGCGGGGGACTTTATAGGAAGCCGTCTGAAAATCCAAGTACATTTGGAATACTGCATACAGTTCTGGTCGCCACATTACCAAAAGGATGTGGATGCTTTGGAGAAGGTGCAGAGGAGGTTCACCAGGATGTTGCCTGGTATGGAGGGTGCTGGCTATGAAGAGAGGTTGAGTAGATGAGAATTATTTTCATTAGAAAGATGGAAGTTGAGAGGGGACCTCATGTAGGTCTACAAAATCATGAGAGGTATAGACAGGGTGGATAGCAAGAAGCTTTTTCCTCCAGAGTGGGGGACTCAATTACTAGGGGTCATAAGTTCAAGGTGAGAGGGGAAAAGTTTAAGGGAGATATGCGTGGAAAGTTCTTTACACAGAGGGTGGTGGGTGCCTGGCGGAGATGGTAAAGGCGGGCAATATAGCGTCATTTAAGATGTATCTAGACAGATACATGAATGGGCAGCGAGCAGAGAGACACAGATCCTTAGAAAATAGGCAACAGTTTTAGATAGAGGATCTGGATCGGCGCAGGCTTGGAGGGCCGACGGGCCTGTTCCTGTGCTGTAATTTTTCTTTATTCTTTATTACATCCACCGACTCCCCTTTATCAATTTTCTTGGTAATATCCTCAAAAACCTCCAACAGTTTCATCAAGTTTTCGCATTCATAAATCCATGTTGACTTTGCCAATTTAGATCATTATTATCCAAATGTTTAATTATTATCTAAATGTTTAATTATCACATCCTTTATAATAAATTCCAGCATTTTCCCTACTACAGGTTTACAGCTAACAGGTCAGTAGTTCCCCGTTTTCTCTCTACTTCCCTTCTTAATAGTGGGGTGACATTTGTTACCTTCCAGTCTACAAAAAACATTCCACAATCTACAGAATTTGATGTGGAGATGTGTCGTTGGACTGGGGTGGGCACAGTAAGAAGTCTTGCAACACCAAATGCTAGTGATTTGAATTAAACATGGTGTTGTAAGACTTCTTCAAGAAATTGAATGGATGTTTTGGTGACCATCCTCCATCCCCATAGCTACCTATTTCAACACTCAGACGTAGAATCTCAGGTCCTGGGGACATATAATTGTTCAGTACTGGCACATTTACCGGCCTCGTTGTGTCCGATGTGGTGATGAGATAAGGCCGTTGAATCCCATGAGAGGCCTCTGGCAAGATTCGCGATACTCGAAACGCCTCACAAGATTCAATAAAATCTCACAAGACATCGCAATCTGGATCTCGCTTTCACTGGCCATGATCCAGATTAGCATGTTTAAATGAGCTCTTCAGCTCATTTAAATATGTTTGCACTGGATTCTTCCATCGTCCGGGACCTAAAGGAGACCTCGCCTGGGTGCCATTTACCACTGGTCCACACAAACGTGAGTCAGGCGTAATGGCACTGGGAGGGGTCATTAGCAAACCCCGGCGGTCAAGCTCTGAGCATGAGGCCACCATGACACTGCCTAAGTGTCACTGAAAGGCACTGCCAGGGTGCCAGGATAGCAGTGCCAAGGTGCCAGGTTACCCATGCCAGGGGCGAGTCAAGGGTGACTTGTTCATAAGAGGTGGGGTGAGCGGGAGCTGGAGGACACCGAAGAGGTAAGTTGGGTCCGGAGGTTGCAGTGGGATCCCCGAGGGGGTTCAAAAGGTTGGGTGGGCGACCTTTACAATGGTGGCCTGATCCGCGAGTCATCTTTTGAGCTCAGCAGTGCAGGAAACTACGTAAGCGCGGCCTCGAAAGACATTCCCTGTAAAGACCTCCAATAAATGGCAAGATGCCATTCGGGGTCTTTCTTAGCGCTGCAGACTTTGGGAAACACCCCGCTAAACGCACCCGAAACGGGACTCTGTTTTTGTCCCATTGATTCGTCCCAACGTCATCAATCTAACTTTCTTCAATTCCTCATTCTCCCTGGTCCTTAGATTTCTAATTCTGGGAGATTTCTTGTATCTGCCTCAGAACTAATTCCACTGGCACTCATAATCCTCTGGGAGGCATCACCAATGCACCCCGACTACACAAGCTTGCCTTTATCTGTCCCCATATGGCACCTGGGTCAATGCACCACCTCAGCACCTTCTCAGCATTAGCGACCCAATAATAATAAAGCAAATTTGGCAATTCTAACTCCCGGCAGCTTATCCCTTTGAAGAACTACCCTACAAATCCCGGAGTCTTGCCCGACAATATAAAGGATGAGATTAACCTATTAACCCTCACATAAAAGGTTAGGGAAGAAAATAGGAAGACATTGAAACAAAATCAAAAATATTCACTTTAATGGGCTTGACGCTGCCCGCCAGGGTCAGAGGAGGGTTATCCCACTTTTGCAGATCAGACTTGACCTCATCCACCAAACTTGTGAAGAGACCTACCCACCAGAAAAAAGCTGATCCTGGAATACATCTTGTGTACTGGGGAGAAGAAAGAGTGTCCTTGCACCAGTCACTGAAGGTAAGCATACAGGTGCAGCAGGCGGTAAAGAAGGCTAATGGTATGTTGGCCTTCATTGTGAGAGGTCGAGTACAGAAGCAGGGATGTGTTATAATTATACAGGGCCTTGGTCAGGCCACACCTAGAATATTGGGTGCAGTTTTGGTCTCCTTTTCTGAGGAAGGATGTTCTTGCTCTCGAGGGAGTGCAGCGAAGGTTTGCCAGATCCCACCATATTTTTCCAAAGAAAAGAGAAATACTGCCTTAAACGATATCCAACAAAATAGTTAGCTTCCCATCCTCTACTATACAATTTATGCAAAACAATCCCATGCCAACCCAAAAACAAAGAAATAACAAATATATTCAAAATACCACAAAATCCCTCCCATAAACAACCATAATAGGTCCACACTGAGCCCGTTTAACTCAATCCCTGTCCATGTTCTGTAACAAAAGGTTCAGCCTCCTCCAAAGCATCGAAGTAATGGTCCCTTGACCCGAAGGTAACACGCATCCGCGGATGGTACACCATTCCAAACCTCACTCCACTCTTGTACAAAGCTTCTTTGGCCTTATTAAAGGCCACCCACTTCTTCTCAAGCTCCGCACCAACATCTGGAATATTCGAACATGGCTTCCTTCCCATCTGGAATCATTGATCTCCTTGGCCCATTTCAGGACCCGCTCCTTCTCCTAAAAGCAATGAAATCTGACTATAACCTCTCGTGGTGGCTCATTCGCCCGAGGCTACTGCCGGAGTGTTCAAAGAGCCCTGTCCAACTCTAGAGGGGACTCCAGTACACTCTCCCGCGCCATCTTACTGAACAGCTGTTTAAAGTATGCAGTTGGATTTGTGCCCCCCACATCCTCCGCAACCTAATGACCTGATGTTTTGTCTCCTTGACAGATTTTCCAGGTGATTCCCCTTCACCATCAGATTCTTATTCTTCTCCCACCACCATCGAGATCTCAATCTCCAGCGAAGCAATTTTGTTGCTGTGCCTCTTAGATGCTGTCAGACCTGCTGAGACTGTCCAGTTTTCTGTTTTACTTTTGGATTTCAGTACCCCCAGGAATTTGGAAATTAAACCAGGTGCTTTCTGTAATCATTAGCCGATTCAGAGGCCATATTATTAGTGCAAACACTCGCAAACTGTACCACATACAGGAGCCAATCCCAGGCCACAAATCCTGGATCCAGCCCAAATTTCTTCAATGCTGGAAAGAGGTATCCCCACTTCAGTTGGTCGAATGCCGTTTCTGCGTCCAGAGATACAATAATCTCCAGTACCAGACTGGTCGCAGAGGAAAGCACCACAGTAAGCAACTGCCGCACATTGAACGAAAAATGAAATGAAAATGAAAATCGCTTATTGTCAGTAGACTTCAATGAAGTTACTGTGAAAAGCCCCTAGTCGCCACAATCCGCCGCCTGTTCGGGGAGGCTGGTACGGGAATTGAACCTTGCTGCTGGCCTGCCTTGGTCTACTTTAAAAGCCAGCTATTTAGCCCAGTGTGCTAAACCAGCCCCAGTTGTTGCCATTCACCAACAACCTTTGCCTTTTCACAAACCTGTCTGATCTTCCGCTATCAACTCTGGGAGGACCGACTCCATTCTTAAAGCCAACACCTTGACCAGCAGATTGGGCTGTATGACCCACACTCTTTGGGGTCTTCAGCATTCTTCAAAATAAGCAAAATGGACACTTGCCTCAATGACCCAGGAGAGTGCCCCGCTCCAAAGAATCCTTAAACATGCCCAGCAACAATAGACCCAACTGGGCAGCACAGTGGGGCAGTGGTTAGCACTGCTGCCTCACAGTGCTGAGGACCCTGGTTCAGTCCGGCCCGGGTCACTGTCCGTGCGGAGTGTGGAGTTTGCATATTCTCCCACTGCATGGTCTCACCGTACAACCCTAAAGATGTACAGGATAGGTGAATTGGCCGCGCTAAATTGAAAAAAAAAGAATAGGTTACTCTTAAAAAAAAAAATTGAACTATAGACCCAATTGATCCATGAACTTTTTATAGAACTCCACCTGAACCCATCCTGCCCCCATGCCTTCACTGATTTCATCTGCTTCGACGAGCTCTGGATCTCCTCTAAGCAAAGCGGGGCCTCCAGCTCTTTCCGCAGCCCGTCACCAACTCTGGGGAATTCCAGACTCCCCAAAAGCTCCGCCATCCTGCGTCTATCTTTAGGTGGTTCCGACCGATATAACTTCTCATAAAAATCCCTGAACACCCCATCCACCTCCTCCGGATCGGAGACCAACTTACTCTCTCGGTCCTCAACCTGAACGATCTCCCTATCCGCCTCGCACTGCCTTAATTGAGAAGCCAAAAAAGCCAACTCGCCTTCACCCCATATTCGTATACTGCCCCTTTTGCTCGTCTCAACTACTGCACCGCTTTATCCATTAACATCAGGTCCAACTGCATTTGCAGTTCCTTCCTGCACATCAACAATTCAGGGGTCTGATCCCTTGCATACCTACGATCCACATTTAAAATCTTTTCCACCAATTTCTGTCGCTCCTTTAGCCTCCACGTGTGCTTTAATTGATATAAACTCTCCCCTGATCACCACTTTCAATGCCTCCCACAGAATCAAGGGTGAGACCTCTCCATTGTCAGTATTTGTAATGTATTCCTGTATGGCCCTTGTAATCCTCCCACAGACTCCCAAATCCGACGACATGCAACATCTAACCACCAAACCCTGCGACATTCTTGGCCCACTCCCAATGTGGGACGTGATCCAAAATCACTATCACTGAATATTCAGCCACCAGTAGAGCTCTACTTTTAATAGAGCTCCGCTTTGGGGACTTCCGGTGGCGCCCTCGAGGAGACAGGTCGCAGGTCGGATCGCTCCCGCCCGAGATGGGCAAACGGACCTTTGTCAACGGACTTTTTGGGACCTGGCAGCCTGAATCGGTGGAGGAGACGATAGGGAAGAGGCTTCCTTTCCGGGGTATGGGCAGCTGGACCAGAAGTGGTCGAGTGGAGCGGCAAGGATCGAAGCGGGAGCAGCGGGGACCCCAGGCGGGCGGCCAAGCATGGCGGACGGCGGGGACCGGGGAGCGGAGGCTCACTGGCCAAGGGAGGAGCAGATGGAGTTCTTCAAGAACTGCTTCGCCGAGCTGAGGAGGGACACGCTGGACCCGATGAGAGCGGTGATGGACCGAATGGTCGAGACACAGGCGGCCCAAGGGAAGGCGCTCAGGGAGGTCGAGGGTGAAGCTTTCCAGTCAGGCGGGCACGGTAACGGAGCTGGAGCACGAGGTGGAGGAGCTGAACGCCCGTCAGAGGAGGATGCAGGAGCAGCTTGAAGAGCTGGGGAACAGAGCCAGGAGGCAGAATTTACGAATCGTTGGCCTCCCCGAGGGCTGCGAGGGGTCAGATGTGGGCGCATACGTGACGGGTATGCTTGAGGCGCTGATGGGACCGGAGGCCTTCCCTCAACCCCTGGAGTTGGATGGGGCACATAGAGCCCCCGCAAGGAAGCCCAGGACGGGCGACCGACCGAGGGCCTTGGTGGTCCGCTTTCACCGGCTTGCTGACAGGGAACGTGTGCTGCGATGGGCCAAGGCGGAAAGGAGCAGCAGATGGGAGAACTGCGAGGTGCGCATTTACCAGGACTTGGGAACGGAGCTGGCCAAGAGGCGTGCAGGATTCATCAAGGTAAAGGCAGCCCTCTACAAAAAGGAGGTGAGGTTTGGAATGCTATATCCTGCAAAGCTTTGGGTTACGTTTGAGGAACTCCACTACTATTTTGAGACACCAGAACAGGTTTGGACCTTTATTAAAGACAAGAAGCTGGACTTGAACTAATGGGCACTTAGTTCTTTCAGTGCTGTACAGTGGCGGCGGCCTGTTAACTCAAAATGGCTCTGATTAGGACTTTTACTAAAAGAAGAAGCTGGACTGGAACTAAAGGACTTGGGGCTCTCAGACCTTTTGTGTGGCGGCGGTTGTAAAACTATCCTGTACTGTATGTTTTATCCAAGATTGTTTTTAGCCTGGACAGTGAGTGGGGGCTGGAGGGCGCACTGTTTAGGGTCCTTTGGGGGATTGCAATGGGGGGGGGGGGGGGGGGGGGGGGGGCCTGTGCTTGGTACCTTTTGGCGCGAGATCGGGGCCTCTGATAGGGGGATGGGCTAGGGGCTAGTCACGGGACTTGAAAGGGCACGGTGAGACACAATTAGGTTAATGGGTCCCTGGCGTGTGGGGGGAGGGCCTGAGCGCTGGGACGGGAGACAGGTAGGCGCCAAGGGCAGGGGTCAGTGTGGCTAGCGTAGGTCAGGGGGCACCAGGGAGATCGGAGGGGGGGCGGGGCGGGCTAGGGCCAAGCGCAGGGCTGACCTGGCAGGTCAGGCCTTGGGGAGTAGGGGAGACCAGGCGGAGGGGGACGGGGAGGGGGAAGAGGGTTAGGGCCACGTTAGTTAGTTTAGTTGAATACGGGTGGCATGGGCAAACAGAGCTGGCAGGGAAAGTGCCTTATGGAAGGATCTTTGGCTTCAACACTTATTAACATGTTTATTCTTTCCCAATGTTCGTTTTCACTATGTTAAGGCTCTTTGCACAGGGCCATGTTTCTCTCTGTAACTGTTACAATTTGTGTTAAATAAAAACTTTAAAATTAAAAAAAAATAGAGCTCCGCTTTAGGGGCAGCACAGTGACACAGTGAGTAGCACTGCTGCCTCACAGCGCCGAGGTCCCAGGTTCGATCCCGGCTCTGGGTCACTGTCTGTGTGGAGTTTTCTCATTGCCCCCGTGTCTGCGTGGGTTTTCACCCCACAACCCAAAGATGTGCAGGGTAGGTGGGTTGACACGCTAAACTGCCCCTTAATTGGAAAAAATGAATTGGGTACACTAAATTTTTTTTAAATAAAAAAAAATAGAGCTCCGCTTTGTGTACACTTTGTGTACCACTGAGAAAAACAAGAAATCCCTCTCCACTGGACGAGCGGAGAGGTCCGCCGCCTCTCCTCCACCCCCCCCCCCCCCCCCCTCCCCCCCCCCCCCCCCCCCCCCCCCCCCTCCCCCCCCCCCCCCCCCCCCCCCCAATCCCAACCGGGGCCAGCGATCTTGGCCTAGATCGATCTGCCATCAGGTCCAGCACACAATTCATACCACCTCCCTCCTCCTCCTTATCCTCCCCCGCCAAACCACCCCTTCCCAGATCTGCCATCACCTTCTTTACGTGGAAACGAACTAGTTTATTAATAAGGATCGCTCCTCCCGAGCCCTGCTGTCATAACACGAGCGGAACACCTGGCTCACCCAGGTCTTCTGCAGCCTAACCTGGTCTCGTTCCTGCATGTGGTGCAGAAACCCCACGCCCTTTAAGGTGGTCAAAAACCTCACCCTTTTAACCCCCTCCCCCAAGGCCCCGCACATTTAAGGTAACGAGACACGTCGGGGGCTTCACACACCCCGTGCCACCTCAAGTCAGCCGTCACCACCTCAGTAGATCAAACACTCAACAGTACCCAGGTCCATGGCCTGTCAGCAGAGAACGTGCTGCCTTTATTAACACCGTTCCACTCCCAACCAACCATGCTGGACGCATCGGGTCACGTCCAATTGATCCAACAAGTTGCAGCCCATTCCTCCACATGTCTCCAGGCTATTTCTGACCGTGTCCGATGCTCTCTGCACTGCTCGTCACCAATAGGTTCCTGGATTTTAAAAAAAACAAACATTCCTAGACAAAACGGATGAAAAGGTTCGAAAAGGGAGCCACCTTTAAAGCGACCTCCCTCCTGCATCGTACCGGAGGAAAGCTGCACTTTCAGCTCTGAGTTACAATATTGTCAGTTCAAACCCAACTCCAGGGCTTGAGCACAAAAAAAAATCAACACTGACACTTCAGTGCAGCACTCAGGCAGTATTGTACTGTTGGAGGTGCTATCTTTCAAACGATATGTTAAATTCTCTTAGGCGGAAGTAAAACATTTTATCGTAGCAGTATTTTGAAGCAGAGCAGGGTTTGCTCAAGTCTCCTGGTCAATATTTATCTCTTGATCAACAGTACAAAAACAGGTTATCTGGTCATTATCACACTGCTGTTCGTGGGAGCTTGCTGTGTGCAAACTGGCTGCTACTTCACTGGTTGTAAAGTACTTTGCAACATCCTGAGGTCATAAAAGCTGCTGTATAAAGCCAAGTCTTTCTTTTTCTTGTTTTTTGTTAAATATTCTTTTTAGTTTGAAGCTCTACTGGCACCAAATAATTTTGCCATACTAGGTAAATCAGAAGAAACCATAAATAGGCACATCAGGTTCAATTAAGAGACTCTGCCATCAGTGCTCAGGCAATCTGACGGACTAATTGCAATTGGAAGGATAAATGATACATTTTATTTAAAATTATTGGAGAGAATGAGAGAATGCTAACAATGAAACTGCCTGTTCTTCCATTCCACCTTCACATATGCATAATTGTTCAATGTTCCCACAAGACCATGAGAACTAGGGGCAGGAGTAGGGCATTCAGCCCATCAAGCCTGCTCCACCATTCAATAAGATCATGGCTGATCTGATTGTGGCCTTAACTCTCTTGTCGATCAAAAATTTGTCCAATTCAGCCTTGAATATATTCAAATGATCCAGCCTCCACTTTTCTGCGGAAGAGAATTATAAACGCTCAAAACCCTCAGAAGAAATTCCTCCTCATTTCTACCTTATATGGGTAACCCCTTATTTTTAAACTATGTTCCCTAGTTCTAGATGTCCCCATGATAGGAAACATCTTCCAACATCTATTCTGTCAAATGCCTTCAGAAGATATCAGGAGATTTGTCGTCTGCCATCACCATGGATAATCAGAATACAGTGATGCCCTGGAATTCCATAATAGCACTGTAGATGCACCCACAGTGCTACTATGGAGTTCCAGGATTTTGACCCAGTGATAGTGAAGGAACGGCAATATAGTTCCAAGTCAAAATTGAAGAGGAACTTGGTGGTGTTCCCATGCATCTGCTGTCCTTGTCTTTTGAGGTGGAAGAGGCCACGGGTTTGGAAGGTGTTGTCAAAGGAGATTTGGTGTGTTGCTGTCGTACATCTTATAGAGGGTGCACATTACTGCCACTGTGTGTCAGTGGTGGAAGGAGTGAAGGTTTAAGGTGGTGAATGGAGCACCAATCGAGTTGGCGGCTTTGTCCTGAATGGGGTCAAGCTTCTCGAGTGTTGGAGCTGCACCCATCCAGGCCAGTGGAGAATGTCCCATCACACTCGTGACTTATGCCTTGTAAGTCAATGGTAACCTCCAGAACATGATACAGGGACATTCAATGATGGCAATGCCATTTAATGTCATATGGAAATAGTTAGATTCCCTCTTGATGGAGATGGTAACTGCCTGGTACTTGTGTGACGCACATTTTTACTTCCCACTTCTCAGCCCAAGCCTGAATGTTGTCCAGGTCTTGCTGCATGGACTGTTTCAATATCTGACAAATCACAAATGGTGCTGAACATTGTATTACCAGTTTAGCTAGTGCTCTTTAATGCTACAGTCAAATGCTGCTTTGGTGTCAAGGGCAGTTACTCTCACCTCATGCCTGGAATTCAACTGTTTTGTGCATGTTTGGACCAAGGTTGTAATGAGGTCAGGAGAGGAGTGGCCCTCACAGAAACCAAACTGATTGACAGTGAGCAGGTTATTGCTGAATACATACCGCTTGATAGCACTGTCAATGACTCCTTACATCACTTTGATGATGATCGAGAGTAGACAGATGGAGTGGTAATTGGCCGAGTTGGATTTGTCCTTTTTGCGGACAGGACATACCTGGGTAATTTTCCACAATGCCGGGCAAATGCAGTGTCGTAGCTGTACTGGCACAGCTTGGCTAGAGGCACTCATTTTCAGTACTACTGCTGAATGTTGTCAGGATACATAGTCTTTGCATTATCCCGTGCTTTTAGTCATTTCCTAATATCAAGTGGAGTGAGTAAAATTGACTGGAGACTGGTAGATGTGATGCTGGGGACCTCTGTAGGAGATGGATCATCCACTCGGCACTTCTGGCTAAAGATGGTTGTAAACGTTTCAGCTTAGTCTTTTGCAACTGTGTGTTTGCACTTAATAAGTTTGCACTTTTTTTCCATATCTTCACCTCTCAGACTTCTACGCCCAACCTGTTCAATTTTTCCTCATAAGATAACTCCTTCATCCTTACTGAACCTTCTCAGAACTGCTTCCAATGCAAGTATATCTCGCCTTAAGTAAGAAATCTAAAAATGTACAAAGTACTCCAGGCGTGATCTCAGCTTGATGTTCCCCTTTAAAGATTTACTTCAATTTAAATTTTAATCCAGTAAGATGCTAAAGTCTTCTATAAATTCTACCCAAGCAATGTTTTCACTAGGATTACAATATCACACAACAGTAAGTGTGAAATATTTTTATGCAGCATCCTCTTGAACTGTGAAGATTAGTATAATTACATAGTGTAGCCACCTAAAGTTGGGTTGTAACAAGTGGAGAGAATTTTGAGCTGTCTAATGGATGAAATACCAGTCATAAACAACTCTGTCACTGGTGGCCATTGCAATGGAAACAATCCGAGTTCGTAAATTAACAGTATCATACATCATTCACGTTTATAATTTTAAGAGTGTTTTCTGAAGCTTATCAGTGTGATTATGCTAAGTAAATCTAGTGGCAACACTGCCCAAGGTTTTAGAAAATGATTTAAGTGACACCCAAAAAAAATCACTCAACTACTTATGTGCTAAGACATTTCACATTGTGAAGATGGGTTGTTTTCTCCCCTCCAGTGGAGTGATTGTGGTAAAAAGGTTCAAATCAATTAATGCCGCACTGGAACACAAGGACATAGGGCAGGAGTAGGCCATTTGGCTCTTTGCGTGTGCTCCACCATTCAATACGATCATGGCTGATCTGGTTGTGCTCAGCTCCACTTTACTGTCTGCCCCACGACTCCCCTGTCTAAAACAAATCTGTCTAACTGATTGGGGATACAAATAGTATATGTATTATTTGACTGCCTGCTTCTCACCCCACATCATGTTCCTGATCTCTCACTATCATCAGTCACCAGTCCAGGGACGAGTTAAAATTAGAAGGAAAGAATCTCTGCTTTATGGTCCCATGCATCATGATTGACAATTCAAGAGCTGTACCGACAGAGGCCTGGGAACAAGGTCTTCGGTCACCCTCTCCAATATGAAAAACAAAACCACTTCAAAAATAATGGTGTTAAATAGCTCTTGGACAGCAGTACAAAGAGAATTTTTATTAATCAACAGCCTTTTGTGTACTTTTTTAATACAATTAATTCACTATTGTCTGTATTGCATACTAATGTTTTGTAAAGATGTCAGGAGATTTGTCATCTGCCATCACCATAGATAATCAGAATACAGTGATGTCTTAAGAAATGGTATTGCGGCGGATTAGATTATAGTTATTTATCACCAGAATTTGGGTTCAATTTAGCCCAGACTGATAGAAAGAAGCCTGTTTTGACTGCCAGCTCTTAAGAATCCTATCCAAAAAGGCAGCATTTACTCCAGTTCCTACTGGACTTAAGATGGGTACTAAATAACAAGTTTATAGAGGTATCGGATATCTGGTGTGGGAAATGGAAACGGTGATACCAGTCAAGGAAATATCTTTTCCTAGGTTTGAGTTGTAATTGGGGAAAAGGAAACTTTACTTTGCATCTGGCTGTGCTTTACCACAACTGACTTGGTGAGCTTAATACTGGGCGCCTAAAATAGGGAGAGTCCAGAAGCAAACAACCCTCACCTTCATAAACACAAAAGCTTAGGAAAAAATGTGCCTTCAAACAGAAAATGACAAATTATCAAGCCATTTAAAAGTTGTCTCATCACCCAATCACGACCTAATAGAGAACTTTAATATCTAGACTCCTTTCAATAGGAGTGTCTTTCTAAAGATCAATTTTAAATGATGAATAGTTGTATATTCTAGTTACATTTTCTATTCCTGTTCTCTTTAAACCTAGGAGTCAAAAATATCAACTTGAAGGAGTTACTGATCTTAATGGCATGTAGAAGCTCAATCAACACATACAGAGCCTGAACGACATGTTCATTGTGACACCGTGAATGACTACTTGATGTTAATTCAACTCCATGAAACACAGCAACTCATCCAGCCAGGAATTCGCAATTCGTAATTTGAAACTGCCAGTAAAACAAGAATTAAAAAATACTGCCCAGAAAAGAACAACAGGCAGTTTTAAATAGGTATTCTTATTTAAAAGGAATGGGCAATACGCTTTTTAATTATCAATGTGCAATCTATTCTAGAATACAGGAGGAGGTAATTTAACCCATCAAGTCTACACTGACCCACCAAAAGAGCACTCTGCCTAGGCTCTATTCCCATAAACCCACCTAAACTGCACATCTTTGGGTTGTGGGGGTGAGATCCATGCAGACACAGGGAGAATGTGCAAACTCCACATGGATAGTGACCTGGGGCCGGAATCGAACCCGGGTCCACATGTGTAGCGAACTGGTAGGCGCGGGGACGTGGGGCACCTCGGCAGTGGTAGTGGTGGGGTTTGATCCTGCAGGCGCTAGGTCCCGGAGGGATACGGTGTCCTAACGGCCATCAGGGTACTCTATGAAGGCGTATTGGGGGTTCGAGTGTAGTAGAAGCACTTTTTCTACGAGTGGATCAGTTTTGTGTGCCCTGACGTGCTTCTGGAGGAGTACTGGGCCCGGTGTTTTCAACCATGCCGGGAGCGAGGCCCCTGTGGTAGTGCCCCTGGAAAAAATAAAAAGCCGCTCGTGAGGGGTCTGGTTGGTGTTGGGTACATAAGAGGGACCTAATAGCGTGGAGCGCGTCTGGGAGGACTTCCTGCCAATGGGGGATCGGGTGATTCCTGAACCGGAGGGTCAGTAGGACGGTCTTTCAGACCGTCGCATTCTCCCTCTCCACCTGCCCATTCCCCCTGGGGTTGTAGCTGGTAGTCCTGCTCGAGGCAATGCCCTTGTCGAGCAGGTACTGACGCAGCTCGTCGCTCATAAAGGACGAACCCAGGTCGCTGTGTACATAGCTGGGGAAACCAAACAGGGTGAAGATACTATGCAGGGCCCTAATGACTGTGTGGGAGGTCATATCGGGGCACGGGATAGCAAAAGGGAATCGGGCGAACTCGTCGATGACATTCAGGAAGTACACATTCCGGTTAGTCGAGGGGAGTGGCCCTTTGAAATCGATAGCGAGGCGTTCAAAGGGCCTAGAAGCCTTGACCAGGTGTGCCCTGTCTGGTCTGTAGAAGTGCGGTTTGCACTCCGCGCAGATCGGGCAATCCCTGGTGATGGCTTTTACCTCCTCAGTGGAGAAAGGCAGATTTTGGGCTTTAATGTAGTGGGCGAGCCGGGTGACCCCCGGGTAGCAGAGGTCATTGTGGATGGCTTTTAAGCGGTCGCTCTGCGTGCTGGCTCGTTGTGCTTCCCCGATCGATACATAATATCGTATTTGTAGGTGGAAAGCTCGATCCTCCACCTCAGAATTTTATCATTTTTAATTTTGCCCCTTTGCGAGTTGTCAAACATGAAGGCAACCGATCTTTGGTCGGTGATGAGGGTGAACCTCCTACCTGTGAGGTAGTGCCTCCAGTGACGTATAGCCTCCACAATGGCTTGTGCTTCTTTTTCGACCGAGGAGTGTCCAAGTTCCAAAACAGAGAGGGTGCGGGAGGAAAATGTGACTGGTCTCCCTGCCTGATTTAATGTGGCTGCAAGAGCGGCCTCTGAGACATCACTCTCAACCTGGAAAGGGGACGGATTCATCCACCGCCCGCATGGCCGTCTTGATGCAGTTGAAGGCGTGGCGAGCCTCAGCTGACAGGGGAAAAATTGTGGCCTTAAAGAGTGGGCGGGCTTTGTCCGCATATTGAGGGACCCACTGGGCATAATATGAAAAGAATCCCAGGCACCGTTTGAGGGCCCAGGGACAATGAGGGAGAGGGAGTTCAAGATGGCGGACCCCATGGGTCGCACGTGGTGGGTGGGGGCGGAGTCGAGGTATAGGCCGCAGCATTACGGGGCCTGCGAATTCAGAGAACGAGTGCTTTGAGCCGCGGGAGGGTTAGAGGCTGGGGCTTTCTTCGCCAGACACACTCTGGCATAGTGTCCTTTGCGACCGCAGGTCGCGTTGCGGGTCGGGCAGTGCTGCCGCGGGTGCTGGCCACAAAAGTGGCAGGCTGGGGCAGCATAGTGGCTGGGTGGCCGCGCGGCGCAGGCCTGGGGCAGTCGCTGGTCGGGGACCCATGACGGGGTCGCAGAGTCCGCAGGGAACGAGGTGAGGCTGCAAAAAGAGACCTCCATAGTAGTAGCGAGTTCAACAGTGTCTAAATTTTGGGCCCCCTTCTCAAGCAGTCACTGGCGCACGTAATTGGATCGGAGGCCTGCAAAAAAGACATCACGGACAGCAAGTTCCCTATGTTCAGCAGCATTTACAGCTTGGTAATTACAGTCCCGGGATAAGGCTTTTAAGTCTCTTAGAAATTCTTCTAGCGATTCTGTGGGGCGCTGGCGGCGAGTAGTAAAAACGTGGCGCGCACAGACCTCATTGACGGGCCTCACGTACATTCTGTCGAGTAGGGCCAGGGCCTCTGTATATGAGCCGGTACAATTTAACTGAGTAGATATACGATGGCTCACCCTTGCGTGCAGTAGGCTGAGTTTCTGCTCCTCCGTCGTTTCTGTGGTGCTTGCTTCAGCCAGGTAGGCCTTAAAACATCGGAGCCAGTGTGAAAAGATTTCTTTCGCCTCTGCATCCTGTGGGTCGAGTTCCAGTCGATCAGGTTTGAGGGCTGATTCCATAGTCGTTCCTTACTGTTTCTTAAGACGATTAAATTGATGAGACCATCAATTCACGCGACACGTGGTTAGAAGTGAACAGTGGTTTTAATCGTCTTACAACAGAGTCTGCCTGTGACGAGATGGACTCCAGATGAACTGGCAGGCAGGCTCTCAGCATCAACCTTTATACTTCTGGTTAGGGGGAGGAGCCATGGGTGGAGCCATGGGCGGAGCCAAGGATGGAGCCCAGTACAAGCTCCTCATCTCCCCCTATGGGTAGAGCCGCGCAACTACACGTGATCCAATACAATATACAGGCTCAACACATGTTGTACAATACAGTGTGGATTATTGGTATTTATAATTCACCACACTCATGACAGTAGCATACCCTTGGACAGAGCATTAAACAAATTATTGAAGCTTGCAAGAAAGGCAATGTAATAATTGTATGGGGTCTTTAATGTTCATACCAACTGGGATAATCAAATTAGCAAGGGTAGACTGGAAGAGAAGTTTGTAGAATGCTTTAATAGTAGTTTCCTGGAGATAAAGCTATTTCAATCTAAGATTGTGCATTGAGGTAGGATTAATTAGAAATCTCACAGTAAAAGATCCACTGGGAAATAGCGACTGTAAAGATTCCAGAAGGCACAGAGTGAAAGGCCAAACTGGTTTAGTTTTAATCTGAAAATAAAGCTGCTACCACGGCATACAAACAGAGGTCCCAGCCCAGGACTGTCAGAACTGCTGGGACTCCAGGTCTGGGAGCTTCATTTAAAGTTTCCGTTAACAAGCCCCAACTCGTTGGACCTCCGTCCGCACAATCGTATCCTATGAAGCCCACAGGGAGCTCTATCAGCAAACCTCAGTGGTGCTCTTGGGGATTATCACAGTGAGCATAATACAATTAAATTTCATAATGAGGGCGCGAAAGAACAGCCTCGTTGCTGCGGGGCAATGTGGCCTATCACGGCCGATAGAAGCCGGGAGATCCAACTCCCGGGTTCTACCAGGCTTGTAACACCTCGCGAGATCTAACGCGATCTCACAAGACATTGTGATGTGATGTGAATCCCGCCATTGTGGGCGGGATCACTTTTTTGGCAAATCTGCATAACAGAGCAAGACAGTTAGTCTCACTTTAATATGCAGTTTTCCGAGGCACCCAAGGAGTTGGGATCCATCCCCTTTGCCTTGGGGGAGCGCCATTCGGTACTGTCTCCACTGACGCCACCTTCAAAAGGGGGAGACGGGATGAGGGGACACTGACAGTCAAAGCCCTATACACCGATGGCAGGGCCGTGACACTGGACGAACTGACGGAGAAATTTCAGCTAGCCAGGGAAAACGAGCTAAGGTACCTGCAACTCAAAACTTCCTACAAAAGGAGACAAGGACTTACCCACAACCGCAACGACAGACATTAACATAGAACATAGAACAGTACAGCACAGAACAGGCCCTTCGGCCCTCAATGTTGTGCCGAGCCATGATCACCCTACTCAAACCCACGTATCCACACTATACCCGTAACCAAACAACCCCCCCCTTAACCTTACTTTTTATTAGGACACTACGGGCAATTTAGCATGGCCAATCCACCTAACCCGCACATCTTTGGACTGTGGGAGGAAACCGGAGCACCCGGAGGAAACCCACGCACACAGGGGGAGGACGTGCAGACTCCACACAGACAGTGACCCAGCCGGGAATCGAACCTGGGACCCTGGAGCTGTGAAGCATTTATGCTAACCACCATGCTACCCTGCTGCCCCGAATTACTGGATGAGTTACTGGACGCAAGCATATTAGAGAGAGGAAACTGTAGCGACATGTACGACCGATTGGTAGAAGGGGCCGACACCGTACTGGATGCAACAAGAATGAAATGGAAGGAGGACCTGGGGATCGAGATAGGTTGCGGACTCTGGAGCGAAGCACTGCATAGGGTCAACTCCACCTCCACCTGCGCAAGGCTCAGCCTGACACAACTAAAAGTGGTACATAGAACCCACTTAACAAGAACTCATATGAGTAGGTTATTCCCAGAGGTGGAGGATAGATGTGAACGGTGCCAACCACTCCCACATGTTCTGGTCTTGCCCCAGACTTGTAGAGTACTGGACTGCCTTCTTCGAGGCAATGTCCAAAGTGATGGGGATAAGGGTGGAGCCATGCCCGAAAGTGACGGTCTTCGGGGTTTCAGACCAGCCAGATCTATTCCTGGGGAGGAGGGCGGACGCCCTTGCCTTTGCCTCCCTGATCGCCCACTGTAGAATCCTGTTCGGATGGCGGTCAGCAGCACCGCCCAGAGCTGCAGACTGGCTGTCCGACCTCTCGGAATCTCTCCAAATGGAGAAAATTAAATTCACCATCCGAGGGTCAGACGACGACTTCCACAGAACGTGGGAGCCATTAACCCAATTGTTCCGGGACTTGTTTGTGGCCAACAAACAAGCAGAAGAATAGCCAGGAACCAGGGGAAAGCAGCCAAAGCATGAGAGGGTGAGACAGACCCGGGGTGGGGGGGGAGGGGGGGGGGGGGCACATCTCAATCTAAGAGGAAGGAAAGGCGAAACACAGCCCGGGGGGGGGGGAGGGGGGGGGGGGGGAGGAGAAGGGAAGGGAAGGAGAATATAGGCGGAAGACGGGAGGACCGGCTGAAGCGGAAGCGTGCATGAGAAGACAACGGCTGCAAAATCCATCTGGGAGAAGCGAGGGGCAACACCGGCACCAGAACCATTCGAGGATTGCCCTCCGGAATTGTCTCGTTAGCACAAACAGATGCCTACTTATATATTATATATATATCATATGCTGTGTATATAACGGCAAATATAACATTTATTAAAAAAAAAAGTACTGTTGTCCACAAATGGGGACCAGATGGAATGGCACTCTTGGAGGTCTCCCAGGAGATTGGAGGCCCCCAGGTGCTTGTCCTCTGGGCACCCTAGCACTGCACCCTGGCACTGTACGCATTATAACCTAGGTTTTAATATTACTTCAAAAATACAAACTATAAAGTATGACAATTTCTTGCATCCATCACACTGTCAGTGTGAAAATGCTCCAATTATGCCTACTCTCTGCTTCCTATCCATTAACTAATCCTTTATCCTTGTTAATATATTACCCCAGATTCCACAAGCCCGAATCAACAAAGAACAATGAAAATTACAGCACAGGAACAGGCCCTTTGGCCCTCCTAGCCTGCGCCGATCCAGATCCTTTATCTAGACCTGTCTCCTATTTTCCAAGGTCTACTTCCCTCTGTTCCCGCCCATTCATATACCTGTCTAGATGCCTCTTAAATGATGCTATCGTGCCCGCCTCTACCACCTCCGCTGGTAAAGCGTTCCAGGCACCCACCACCCTCTGCGTAAAAAACTTTCCACGCACATCTCCCTTAAACTTTCCCCCTCTCACCTTGAAATCGTGCCCCCTTGTAACTGACACCCCCACTCTTGGGAAAAGCTCGTTGCTATCCACCCTGTCCATACCTCTCATAATTTTGTAGACCTCAATCAGGTCCCCCTCAACCTCCGTCTTTCCAACGAAAACAATCCTAATCTACTCAACCTTTCTTCATAGCTAGCACCCTCCATACCAGGCAACATCCTGGTGAACCTCCTCTGCACCCTCTCCAAAGCATCCACATCCTTCTGGTAATGTGGCGACCAGAACTGCACGCAGTATTCCAAATGTGGCCGAACCAAAGTCCTATACAACTGTAACATGACCTGCCAACTCTTGTACTCAATACCCCGTCCGATGAAGGCAAGCATGCTGTATGCCTTCTTGACCACTCTATCAACCTGCGTTGCCACCTTCAGGGGACAATGGACCTGAACTCCTAGATCTCTCTGTACATCAATTTTCCCCAAGACCCTTCCATTGACCATATAGTGCGCTCTTGAATTTGATCTTCCAAAATGCATCACCTCCCATTTGCCTGGATTGAACTCCATCTGCCATTTCTCTGCCCAACTCTCCAATCTATCTATATTTTGTTGTATTCTCTGACAGTCCTCCTCGCTATCTGCAACTCCACCAATCTTAGTATCATCTGCAAACTTGCTAATCAGACCACCTATACCTTCCTCCATGCTTATTAATCTTAGTGAATGCCAATACAACGTCTATTGGATGTCCTTTATCTACCCAACTAGTTACATTCTCAAAAAACCCTAATAAACTAGTCAAGCATGCTTTCAGTTTTGTAAACTGTTTGTTTTGAGTGATAATACTATGATTTTCTAAGTGCATTGTTACGGCCAACTTAAAAATAAATTTCAGCACTCCTGGCCAGCGATGTCAGGCTAACTAGCCTTCAGTTCCCCTTTATCACTCTTCTTTCCTGAATAGCTATGTTACATTTCCTGACTTCCAATCTGCTGGGACTATTCTAGAATCTAGGGAATTTTGACAAAAACATAACAATCACGTCCAATATCTCTGCAGCTTTATCTTTTAGAACCCTAGGATTGTAGACCATTCGTTCTTGCGGATGTCAGGTTTCTTCAGTGCTTCTACTTTGTCATGATGAATTATCTCATTGGTAATTACTATTGTATTAACTTCCTCTTATCAGCTACTTGGTTACTCCCTATCTCTGGTATGTTATTTGTGTATTTTGTTGTGATTGACACAAAATATTTATTCAATGGCTCTGTCATTTCCTCTTTCCCCATGATAATTTCTCCTTTCTCTGTCTCTAAGACCAGTGGTTACTTTAACTACCTGCATTCTTTATATACTTGTACAAGCTCTTTAAAAAAAATTATATTCCTGGCTAGTTTACACATCTATTTTTATTCCCTTTTTAATCTACATTTTGGTGGTATTTTTCTGCTTTCTAAAGCACACCCAATTCTCAGACTTACTACCATCCTTTGCAACATTATAAGCCTCTTCTTTTAATCTAACCTTAACTTCTTTAGTAAATCATGGATGGATCTTTCTCACTGAGTTTTCGATTTTCAATAGAATTATTTTTTTGTTGAAAATGTTGAATGTTTCCCAATGTTTATTTACTGCTATACCTTTTAGTCTATTTACCCAATCAAGAGTAGCCAACTCTCCCCTCAGACCTATGTTCAGGTTTACGCTTCGTGTCTGTGATCAGAGTTTGTTGCTTTCAAACTTCGGACGCAATTTAACGAAATTAGAACAAAGTCCCAGAGCGAGCGCATTTAGCGTGTGTTTCACAGCGCTTGCAGCGTCCCCGGTTAGATAGTAGGACTCAGAGGGGACCAGCTGATTCATGATGCAGAGCGAGGCCAGCAGCGTGGGTTCAATTCCTGTACTTCCCAACCTTGCCCCTTGCCGGAGGGGTGGCGATCCTTAGGTTAAACCACCACCAGTCAAGTCTCCCCCTCAAAGAGGATAGCAGCCTTGGTCATCTGGGACTATTGCGTCTTGACCTTACCTTTGCTTGCATTGGACGCAGTACTGAGAAGATTCACTAGATTGGTTCCTGGGATGAGAGAGTTGTCCGATGAGGAGATATGGAGTAAATTAGGCCAATATTTTCTGGAGTTTAGAAGAATGAGGAGTGATCTTATCGAAACATACAAGATTCTAATTGGGCTTAACAGAGTAGACAGAGGGCAGCATGGTGGCACAGTGGTTAGCACTGGGACTGCGGCACTGAGGACCTGGGTACGAATCCCAGCCCTGGGTCACTGTCCATGTGGAGTTTGCACATTCTCCCCGTGTCTGCGCGAGTTTCACCCCCACAACCCAAAGATATGCAGGTGGATTGGACACGCTAAACTGCCCCTTAATTGGAAAAATAATAATTGGGTATTCTAAATTTATATTTAAAAAAACAGTAGAAACAGAGGTGGTTTCCCCTGGCGGGGGAATCTACAGCATGGAGGCACAGCCTCAGGATAAGAGCCCAAACATTTAGGACTGAGATGAAGAGAAATCTCTTCACTGAAAGGGTTCTGAATCTTTAACATTTTCTGCCCCACATAGTTGTTGGATGCTCCATTGTTGAAGGCATGCAGGGCCGAGAAGGACAGATTTTTGATCTCTCAGGAAATCAAGGGATATAGGGAATGGTTGGGAAAGTGGATTTTGGTTGTCTATTCCTCTTCATATTCCTCTTCATATTTCTAATCTTATCTTACGTCAGCACCCTGATAGAAGGCTTCAGTTTAACTACATTTGGTGTCTTTATTAAATATTTTTCTTTCCCGTCTCTCGTTAAGTCTATTTTATTCTTCTGTGCCAAACATATTATCAAAATCCCTTTAGGAGTTTGAACAATCCAAATATAAAATGTCACTTTGTATTATCCTTCAGTCTGTCTTCTGAATACAACAGAAATAAATCAGCTTTCCTTGATTTTGGCTGGACCGAATTTAATGGACATGACAGACCAATCTAGTACTCATAAACCTGTCTTTCTGCAGTTCAACCATGATGGTCAGTCAAAGGGAATTATTTCGAACAACAACATAATCAATCAAATCATTTAAATAAAGCCGGTGCTGGTACTTGATGGGCCTCTATTTCACAATACAAACCTGTGCTTCATTTCCTGCTGTGATAGTGCCATTTTGTACTATTTGGACTTCTAATGTTTTAGAACACAGAACATAGAAGCGCAGTACAGGCCCTACGGCTTCGCTGTTGCGCCAACCTGTGAAACCACTCTAAAGCCCATCTACACTATTCCCTTGTCATCCATATGTCTATCCAATGACCATTTGAATGCCCTTAGCGTTGGCGAGTCTACGACTGTTGCAGGCAGGGCATTCCACACCCTTACTACTCTCTGAGTAAAGAACCTACCTCTGACATTGTCCTGTATCTATCTCCCCTCAATTTAAAGCTACGTCCCCTCGTGCTAGACATCACCATCCGAGGAAAAAGGCTCTCACTGTCCACCCTATCTAATCCTCTGATCATCTTGTATGCCTCAATTAAGTCACCTCTTAACCTTCTTCTCTCTAACGAAAACAGCCTCAAGTCCCTCAGCCTTCCCTCATAAGATCTTCCCTCCATACCAGGCAACATTCTAGTAAATCTCCTCTGCACCCTTTCCCATGCTTCCACATCCTTCCTATAATGCTACGGCCAGAATTGCACGCAATACTCCAAATGCGGCCGCACCAGAGTTTTGCACAGCTGCAACATGACCTCATGGCTCCGAAACTCAATCCCTCTACCAATAAAAGTTAACACACCGTACGCCTTCTTAACAACCCTCTCAACCTGGGTGGCAACTTTCAGGGATCTATGTACATGGACACCGAGATCTCTCTGCTCATCCACACTACCAAGAATCTTACCATTAGCCCAGTACTCTGTCTTCCTGTAATTCCTTCCAAAATGAATCACCTCACACTTTTCTGCATTAAACTCCATCTGCCACCTCTCAGCCCAGCTCTGCAGCTTATCTATGTCCCTCTGTAACTTGTAACATCCTTCCGCATTGTCCACAACTCCACCGACTTTAGTGTCATCTGCAAATTTACTCACCCATCCTTTTACGCCCTCCTCCAGGTCATTTATAAAAATGACCAACAGCAGTGGCCCCAAAACAGATCCTTGTGGTACACCACTAGTAACTGGACTCCAGTCTGAACATTTCCCATCAACCACCACCCTTTGTTTTCTTCCAGCTCGCCAATTTCTGATCCAAACTGTTAAATCACCCTGAATCCCATGCCTCTGTATTTTCTGCAATAGCCTACCGTGGGGAACCTCATCAAACGCTTTACTGAAATCCATATACACCACATCAACTTCTTTACCCTCATCCACCTGTTTGGTCACCTTCTCAAAGAACTCAACAAGCTTTGTGAGGCACGACCTACCCTTCACAAAACTGTGTTGACTATCTCTAATCAAATTATTCCTTTCCAGATGATTATACATCCTATCTCTTATAAACCTTTCAAAGACTTTGCCCACAACAGAAGTAAGACTCAGCAATCTCCTCCCTGGCTTCCCAGAGAATCCTAGGATAAATCCTATCCGGCCCAGCGGACTTATCTATTTTCACTCTTTCCAGAATTGCTAACACCTCCTCCTTATGAACCTCAAGCCCTTCTAGTCTAATAGCCTGTATCTCAGTATTCTCCTCGACAACATTGTCTTTTTCCTGCATGAATACTGACGAAAAATATTCATTTAGCACCTCTCCTATCTCGTCAGACTCCACGCACAACTTTCCACTACTGTCCTGGGCTGGCCCTACACTTACCCTAGTCATTCTTTTATTCCTGACATATCTATGGAAAGCTTTAGGGTTATCCTTGATCCTACCTGCCAAAGACTTCTCATGTCCTCTCCTGGCTCTTCTTAGCTCTCTCTTTAGGTCCTTCCTAGCTAACTTGTAACTCTCAAGCGCCCTAACTGAACCTTCACGCCTCATCTATACATAAGCCTCCTTCGTCCTCTTGACAAGTGTTTCAACTGCTTTAGTAACCCATGGTTCCCTTGCTCGACCACTTCCTCCCTGCCTGACAGGTACATACTTATCTAGGACATGCAGTAGCTGTTCCTTGAACGAGCTCCACATTTCAATTGTGCCCATCCCCTGCAGTTTCCTTCCCCATCCTATGCATCCTAAGTCTTGCCTCATCACATCATAATTGCCTTTCCCCCAGATATAACTTTTGCCCTGCGGTATATACCTATCCCTTTCCATCACTAAAGTAAACATAATCGAATTGTGGTCACTATCACCAAAGTGCTCACCTACCTCCAAATCTAACACCTGTCCTGGTTCATTACCCAGTACTAAATCCAATATGGCCTCGCCTCTCGTTGGCCTATCTACATACTGCGTCAGGAAATCCTCCTGCACACATTGGACAAAAACGGACCCATCTAAAGTACTCGAACTATAGAGTTTCCAGTCAATATTTGGAAAGTTAAAGTCCCCCAGAACAACTACCCTGTTTCTTTCGCTCCTATCCAGAATCATCTTTGCAATCCTTTCCTCTACATCTCTGGAACTTTTCGGAGGCCTATAGAAAACCCCTAACAGGGTGACCTTTCCTTTCCTATTTCTAACCTCAGCCCATACTACCTCAGTAGACGAGTCCTCATCAAACGTCCTTTCTGCCACCGTAATACTGTCCTTGACTAACAATGCCACCCCTCCCCCTTTTTTACCACCTTCCCTAAGCTTACAGAAATATCTAAACCCCGGCACCTGCAACAACCATTCCTGTCCCTGCTCTGTCCAAGTCTATTTTGCTGCATGACAAGAGCCAAATAAAAAGTTACATGATTTATTATGGGCCGGTTCTCTTCAATGCCAGAGACCATAACTTTGAACGAACAAGGGTAACAACAATGGCCACATAGTAAAATCACAAATTTTGATTCACTTTCAAGGTTCACATTCCTCTTTTTAAATGTAGCACCCCAATTACCACTGGAAAGGGCGCATATGTGGACAGTAGTTGAGAAAAAGATCAAGCTTCACATTGCTGGCAACACCGTGCAGGTTCATAAATGGCAACACGTATAAGTTACTAAAGGACATCAGGCACCTGTGCAAGTTTACTTCAGCAAATTATTTGAGAAGAAGGAAGAAAGGCAAAATTTTGCAGTCTTGATTGTTTTAAAAGGAATGCAGTTAAAATTATGCAGTCACTTTGTCAGATTAGTAAGCAGCGGACTGAAAAATAGCAGTGTTGCAGCTAATTGCTGTTACAATTTCCAAGCTTTCGCTTATACTCAGCAACAAAGATCACTTCCACAAGCAAGCCCTGACTTCCCACAAACCAGTGTGTGACCTTATGTGACCTGGTAATGTAGAATTATCTAGATTCAAAAGAAAACACCTGTTAACATTGTACTACTCTTCAGATAATGGAGGTAATATCAAGTGACTTGAGCTTTTATCAATGAATCAGATTTGTTCAAACTTAAAATTAAACAGTTGCAAAAAATGAACAAAGCAGATTTCACTCACTTGAACAAAATGAATTGACTTAATGAATCCAATTGGAAATACTAGTTACATTAGCCCCTGGGCGGGATTCTCCCAGCCCGGGGCCAGGCCGGAGAATCCCCGCAACCGGACCATGCCGCCCCAACGCCGGCACAGATTCACTGCGATCGTTTGGCGCGGCGCCATTCGCGGGCCGCTGTACGCGGCCGGGCCACCGATTCTCGGCCCAGGATGGTCCGAGCGGCCGCTCTAAAACGGCAGAGTCCCGCCGGCGCCGCCCACACTTGGTCGCAGCCGGTGGGAACTCTGCACACCGGGTCGGGGGGCTCCGACCCCGGGAGGGTCCTCCGATGGGGCCTAGCCTGCGATCGGGGCCCACCTCTTGCTTCCCGGGCCTATTTTATTCCCCGCCGGACCCTGAACTCCAGCGCAATGGTGCATCAGGGCCGGCACGTTGAAGGAGGCCATCGCGCATGCGCGGGCTGGCACCGGCACCACTGTGCATGCACGGGTTGGCGCCGGCGCCACTGTGCCTGGCGCAGTTCGCGCCGGGATTAGAGTCTGGAGCGGCATGAACCGCTGCAGTGCCGTGCTGGAGAATCGGTAGTCCCAGCGGCCTATTCACGCCGTCGGGAACACGACGGTGTGGACACTCTGCCGCTGAATGGGAGAATACGCCCCAGGTGTTTAATACTTTTACATGGAGTTTCAACACATTCCTGCTTAGTCAACTGCCTGGCAAGCGCAGAACCACCGAAGAGTCTGCAACAGGGCATTATTCTCTGAAGTCTGCATCGTCACAAGCAAAGCAAATGTTTTCTTTCATGAAATAAAATAATTAGGGCGGAACGTGGCACAGTGGTTAGCACTACTGCCTACGGCCCTGAGGACCTGGGATCGAATCCCGGCCCTCGGTCATTTTCCATGTGTAGTTTGCACATTCTCCTTGTGTCTGCGTGGATTTCACCCCCGGAACCTAAAAATGTGCAGGTTAGGCGAATCAGCCATGCTAAATTGCCCCTTAATTAGGGATAGAAAAAATAATCGGGTACTCTTTAAAAAAAAAAAAAAAAATTTTTTATGAAATAAAATAATCAATCACCGGTAAGATTAAATACACAGAGATTGCCGGCTGGGACAAATTGAAACCTCTTGGTGTCAGGTACCAAAAATGATTAACTCCGACTCATTCTTATTGATCAAATTTAACTGTTTCTAACCTCATACGCTGTAAATTCTCAGTTGCTGAAAAATAGGGAAATATTGCCAAGCCTTAATTTTGCAAACCCTCCCGAGTGCAATTAACACTGGAGAAGAAAACAGTTCAAAATCATTATCGAAATAGCTACTCATAAATCTTGCACATGGGAATCAAGCCCATGGTGAAATGGGATTTGAGAGCGCAAGATATTGGACCAGGTTTTGCAGACGTAATTTAGTGCCCATTTTAAAGTTTTTATTCTATCTTTATTTTGCAGCAAAATGTCAGAACTAGAGAAGTGAAGTGGGCTGGAGCACTGGAATTATACTGCAGTACTGGCTGAGGAGCTAGGTAATAGATGCACAACCGAGCTGCATCGTCACAACAGAAACAGAACATTTAGTGTGACAAATTTATGTTATCCATCTCCATTATAAATATGAGCATAAGACTTTACAGTATTTAAAAGTGAAGCAAGGGGCACGATCGACAGGCACATCCCACCGGAATCTGAGCAGGACAGGCCGACAGATCTCTCCTGAGATTCCAGACAGTCCTTTTGCCTTGCAAAATCTAACCAGATCCTGCAAGACGTCTTGCTCTTTTAACTATGCTCGCGCCAGAACGAACGGCAACCTGTCATCTATCAACCTTGCGGAGAAGACCCCAGCTGGGCGTCATTCAGCAATGGTCACCACAAACGGGGAACAGGCGGAATGGCATTTTTTTGGGGGGGGGGGGTCTCCCAGGTGATCTGAGGCCAGGTGGTCAGCCTTTGGGCAGAGTGGCACCAGGAACTGCAGGTGCCATGCTGACCGTGCAACGATGCCAGGCTGGCATTTTGCCCACGTCGGGATCTGGCCAGGGGTTAGGTGGGGTGCAGGGGGCTCAAGATCCCCCTTGTCAGAGAATTTCAGAATAAATGTTGGTCAAGCTTTGAAGTCTGGGAAATGTTCCTTGACAGTAATATGGCATGTCTCAAACATCCTCAAATCTCCAGCAGCAAGTGAACAGCGAAAGCTGAGTACAGGTAAAGCAGCATTCAAAATCCTCAGCAGCAACATATTTATTCCAGTTCAGCTGTTTAGTCTTCGAAAAGATAATTAATAGAGAAGCACTCGTCACAAAATGGCACACGGCCTCTTTATTGAGGACTAGCAGGCACTTAATTGTCAATCGGACCTTTAATTCTCCTCCTTGTGGCCATTTCAACTCCTTTGCCAAAATGGCACCATGCACTAAAGATGGCCTATGCCTTTTTTTAACAACTCAAGACCCATTTTGGCTACCTGAGGTGATTTGGTGCCAAAACATATGGGGGATAATCACCCCTTACGTTTAAGTAATACATTGCTCAAACAAAAGCAAGAAATATTGGGCGCGATTTACCTAAAAGAGAATAAAATCCCATAGCAGGCACGTTTAGCTGCATGTTCTCCGGCGCTCACAGCGCCAAGAAACACATGACTATAAAACGCTACCCACGTTACACAAGAGGTCTCGGTGGGGAAACGCGCAGCCGAGGCCGCACATAACCCAATTTTGTGTACTGAGGAGCTTTGCTCGCTGGAACTCCCCAGTACAGCGAGAGATCGAGATGCCATGTTTAAATGCTGTACCGATCTCTTGAGGCCCCCAACATAACTAACCCCCAAGTTCCAATGCACAATGGGATCGGTTACGCTTTTGGAATCATGGGAAATAGGAGCAGGAGGAGGCCATTTGTTCCTTCAGGTCTGCTCTGCCATTCATTTTTTAAAAATAAATTTAGAATACCCAATTATTTTTTCCAATTAAGGGGCAATTTAGAGTGGCCAATCTACCTATCCTGCACATCTTTGGGTTGTGGGGGTGAAACCCACGCAGACACGGAGAGAATGTGCAAACTCCACACAGACAGTGACCCAGGGCCAGGAATCGAACCCGGGTCCTCAGCGCCATAGGCAGCAATGCTAACCACTGTGCCACCGTGCTGCCCTTGCTCTGCCATTCATTAAGATCGTGGCTGATCATCCAACTCAACAGCCTAATCCCGCTTTCTCCTCATCTCCTTTGATCCCCTTCACCCCAAGTGCTATACATAACTGCTTCTTAAAAGCATGCAATGTTTTGGCCTCAACTACTTCCTGTGGTGACGAATTTCACTCTCTGGGTAAATAAATCTTTCTCATCTAATAATAATAATAATAATAATCTTTATTGTAACAAGGGGCTTACATTAACACTGCAATTAAGTTACTGTGAAACGGCCCTAGTCGCCACACTCTGGCACCTGATTGGGTACACAACAGAGGAAGAATTCAGAATGTCCAAATTACCTAATAGCACGTCGTTCGGGACTTGTGCGAGGAAACAAGAGCTCCTGGACGGAACCCTCGCTAGCACAGGGAGAACATGCAGACTCCGCACAGACAGCGACCCAAGCCGGGAATTGAACCTGGGACCCTGGCACTGTGAAGCAACAGTGCTAACCACTGTGCTACCCTGCCACCTTTGTTCCAAATGGTCTACCACGTATTCTCAGGCTGTGATCCCTGATTCTGGACACACCCACCATCGGGAACATACTTCTTGCATCTACCCTGTCTAGTTCTGTTAGAATTTTATAGGTTTTTCACATTAGGTAATTTGGACATTCTGAATTCTTCCTCTGTTGTGTACCCAATCAGGCGCCGGTGTATGGCGACTAGGGGATTTTCACAGTAACTTTGTTGCAGTGTTAATGTAAGCCTACTTGTCACAATAAAGATTATTATTCTGAACATCAGAATACAATCCTAACCGATTCAAATCACACGTCAATCCCGCCATCCCAAGGCCCTCTATAGCTGCAGCAAGAAATCCCTGCTCCTGTATTCCCTCTCGCTATGAACATACAAGTTGCCTTCTTTACCGCCTGCTGTACCTGCATGCTTATATTCAGTGACTGGTGTACGAAGATACCCAGATCTCCTTGTACATTCTCCTCTACTAATTTATGTCCATTCGGTTAATAGTCTGCCTTCTCGTTTTTGCTACGAAAATGGATAACCTCCCATTTCTCCAAATTATACTGCATTTGCCATTCATTTGCCCACTCACTTTCCTTGTCCAAAGCACAGTGAAGGATCTCTGCAACCTCCTCACGGTCGTTAAGTCCGCGATGCCGTGATTCCGGGGGTCCCGCTCCTAGCCCCGATGGGGGGGGGGGGGAGAATCGGGTCCCGGGAACGGGCGTGAAGGCTGCCGTGAAACACGGCCAGTTTCACGGCAGCCTTTACGACTCTCCGCATTTGCGGAGAATCTCGTACATAACATTTTGTTCCCTCATCTAAATCATTAATATATGTTGTGACTAGCTGGGGTCCTAGCACCGATTCCTTGGTACCCCACTAGTCACTGCCTGCCAATTTGAAAAAGACCCTTTAACATTGCATTTCATGAAAGTCAATGCAAAACAAATAAACAATCCCATCAGTTAGATTTAAAATTAGCTTTGGTGTCTGAAGGAGTGGAGAATCTCCTGTAGCTGCTTCAAGTTACTTCATTTTCAGAGCAGACTGTTCTGGGCTATTCTTAACTCAACCTCAATAAAAGACTCTTCCATTGTGATGATACTGGACAGTAAAAAATATATGTTCAAAACATGCATATATATTGGCCTGGATTTTGTTCTCAGTAGCAATGGAACAGCTTTTGCCATTCACCTTGTATACTGTTGCCCAGAGACTGATTGCGGGCTTGTCAGTGGGGATTTCCATTAATCAGTCATGGCGCTCTCTACAGGGGTCTGCAGTATGAGAGTCTGACAAGCAATAGCTCTTTGTCCAATCAAACTGAAGCATAATAATAATAATAACAACAACAACAATCGCTTATTGTCACAAGTAGGCTTCAATGAAGTTACTGTGAAAAGCCCCTAGTCGCCACATTCCGGCGACTGTTCGGGGAGGCCGGTATGGGAATTGAACCCGCGCTGCTGGCCTTGTTCTGCATTACAAGCCAGCTGTTTAGCACACTGCTAACCCAGCCTCTATCTTGATGCATGCAGACTGCAAACAAGGAAGTAAAAAAAGAAATGCAAATTACATTTAAATCATTGTTCAGGGTGCAAAATGAAATTTGATGGCATCCAAATGAGATTATGGGAGAAAGAGAAAAATTAAAAACACAAAAACTAAAAGAAAATTTGACACCTGTAACATTTTTATTCTGAAGGAATGAAACCCAACACTTATTCAGCACTGCAGAGAATGTTTGGCAGTAATTATCATTAATTACGTATTACGTTTTCTTAATAAATATTTTTATTAAAGTTTACATTTTTACACTGAACATAAGGATAGATGAGACGTTACAATTTACATGTTGTTCCTTTTGCATTCCCCCCAACCCTACTTCCCGTCTTCCGCTGTTTCTGGATCTTATCCTAAATTACGTCATTATGGCTTACCAGGCCAACATTTTCATCTGTCTTTAGGACTAAGGAAGTGGGTAATTTCCCCAAGTTATGTAATTACAGTGATTTTAAAGCCAAATTGATTGGGGAGGACAGCAACAGTGCACCTCTGACAGCAACTTCTGTTTTTTTATGTTTAACTGTGCACGTGTGAACATACAAGAACTAGGAGCAGGAGTAGGCCATCTGGTCCCTCGAGCCTGCTCCGCCATTCAATGAGATCATGGCTGATCTTTTGTGGACTCAGCTTCACTTTCCGGCCTGAACACCATAACCCTTAATCCCTTTATTCTTCAAAATCTATCTTTATTTTAAAAACATTTAATGAAGGAGCCTCAACTGCTTCACTGGGCAAGGAATTCCATAGATTCACAACCCTTTGAGTGAAGAAGTTCCTCCTAAACTCAGTCCTAAATCTACTTCCCCTTATTTTGAGGCTATGCCCCCTAATTCTGCTTTCACCCACCAGTGCTGAAACCTTATACAATTGTAGCATAACCTCCCCAGTCTTAAACTCCATCCCTCTAGCAATGAAGGACAAAACTCCATTTGCCTTCTTAATCACCTGGTGCATCTGTAAACCAACTTTTTGTGACTCAAGCACTAGCACACCCAGGTCTCTCTGCACAGCAGCATGCTTTAATATTTTATCATTTAAATAATAATCCCTTATGCTATTATTCCTACCAAAATGGATAACCTCACATTTGTCAACATTGTATTCCATCTGTCAGACCCTAGCCCATTTACTTAACCTATCCAAATCCCTCTGCAGACTTCCGGTATCCTCTGTGCCTTTTGCTTTACCACTCACCTTAGTGTCGTTTGCAATCTTGGACGCATTGCCCTTGGTCCCCAACTCCAAATCATCTATGTAAATTGTGAAAAATTGTAGGCCCAACGCGGATCCCTGAGAGACACCACTAGCTACTGCTTGCCAACCAGAGAAACACCCATTAATCCCCACTCTTTGCTTTCTATTAATTAAGCAATCTTCTATCCATGTTACTACTTTACCATTAATGCCATGCATCTTTATCTTATGCAGCAACCTTTTGTGTGACACCTTGTCAAAAGCCATTTGCTCCCCGCTATCTACTGCACTGGTAATGCCCTCAAAAAATTCCACTAAATTAGTTAGGCACGACCTGCCCTTTATGAACCCATGCTGCGTCTGCCCAATGGGACAATTTCCATCCAGATACCTCGCTATTTCTTCCTTGATGATAGATTCCAGCATCTTCCCTACTACCGAAGTTAAGCTCACTGCCTATAATTACCCGATTTCTGCCTACCTCCATTTTAAAAATGGCGTCACGTTTGCTAATTTCCAATCCACCGAGGCAACCCCAGAGTCTAGTGAATTTTGGTAAATCATCACTAGTGCATTTGCAATTTTCCTAGCCATCTCTTTTAGCACTCTGGGAGGCATTCCATCAGGGCCAGGAGACTTGTCTACCTTTAGCCCCATTAGCTTGCCCATCACTACTTCCTTAGTGATAACAATCATCTCAAGGTCCTTACCTGTCATAACCTCATTTCCAGTCACTGGAATGTTATTTGTGTTTTCCACTGTGAAGACCGACCCAAAAAAACATGTTCAATTCCTCAGCCATTTCCTCATCTCCCATTATTGAATTGCCCTTCTCATCCTCTAAAGGACCAATATTTACCTTTGCCACTCTTTTTTGTTTTATCTATTTGTAGAAACTTTTACTGTCTGTTTTTATATTCTGAGCAAGTTTACTCTCATAATCTATCTTACTCTTTATAGCCTTTTTAGTAGCTTTCTGTTGCCCCCTAAAGATTCCCCAGTCCTGTAGTCTCCCACTAATCTTTGCCACTTTGTATGCTTTTTCCTTCAATTTGATACTCTCCCTTATTTTCTTAGATATCCACAGTCGATTTTCCCTCTTTCTACCGTCCTTCCTTTTTGATGGTATAAACCTTTGCTGAGCACTGTGAAAAATCGCTTGGAAGGTTCTCCACTGTTCCTCAACTGTTTCACCATAAAGTCTTTGCTCCCAGTCTACCTTAGACTTCTACCAGTCTTCTCTCATCCCATTGTAATCTCCTTTGTTTAAGCACAAAACACGAGTGTTTGATTTCACCTTCTCATCATCCATTTGTATTTTAAATTCCACCATATTATGATCGCTCCTTCCGAGAGGATCTCTAACTATGAGATCATTGTCTCATTACACAGGACCAGATCTAGGACCGCTTGTTCCCTCGTAGGTTCCATTACATTCTGTTCTAGGAAACTATTGCTTATACATTATATAAACTCCTCCTCAAGGCTGCCTTGACCAACCTGGTTAAACCAATCGACATGTAGATTAAAATCCCCATGATAACTGCTGTATCATTTGTACATGCATCAGTTATTTCTTTGGTTATTGCCTGCCCCGCCATTATGTTACTATTTTGTGGCCTGTAGACTACTCCTAACAGTGACTTTTTCACCTTACTATTCCTGATTTCCATTCAAATGCACACCGCATGTTGTTGTCTGATTCAACCTTTATTATTGCCGATGCCGATACCCTTGTCACTTTTATTACTGAAAAATCTGGATCATTATTAGTTTAAATTCTGTCTTTTAACCTCTGGTATCTGACCATAACCATTCCAGACTAATAGAATAAAAATATCACCATTGACTTCAACAATTGTGGGTGAGATTCACTTTATTTTATTCTAATCATAGAATTTACAATGCAGAAGGAGCCTATTTGGCCCATTGAATCCGCACCGTCCCTTGGAAAGGAGCACCCTACCTAAACCCACATACCAACCCCATTCCCATAACCCAGTAATCTCACATGAGCATGAGTCCACAGCATAAAATTGCCTCAGATTATTCACAATCGCATACAAAGGCAGAAGATGGAAATGTATCACTGGTCCATTCTTCTGAACAATAATTACTACTTGCTTCTGTGTAGCCTCTTTAACAGAGTAAAAGATGTTAGGTTGAAGCAGATTTGAGGAATCATACCATTCTGTACCTAGCCCTGGAGCGTAGAAGAAGCTAACCTCTGTATCAATTTATATAGTATTGACATGTGCTTGATGTGGAAGTATAGATGGAGATTCACTCTGCATCTAACCATGTTTATACCTAACTTGAATGTGATAATGCTGATACCAGTTGTTAAGGTTGAAAAATATTGCAGTTCCCAGCAATCACATCTATTACCTCAAAAAAACAAAAGAAATTAAGGACTTTTTTGTGTGAAAAACATACTATGGACACCTGCCAGTAGCAAGTTCTCCTGTATGATGATACTCGATCATAATCACTACCAGCAGTGTTTACAATTAGTCATGACAGACTATAGGTATAGGTGGTCTGATTAGCAAGTTTGCAGATGATACCAAGATTGGTGGAGTTGCAGATAGCGAGGAGGACTGTCAGAGAATACAACAAAATATAGATAGATTGGAGAGTTGGGCAGAGAAATGGCAGATGGAGTTCAATCCAGGCAAATGCGAGGTGATGCATTTTGGAAGATCAAATCCAAGAGCGGACTATATGGTCAATGGAAGGGTCTTGGGGAAAATTGACGTGAGATCTGGGAGTTCAGGTCCATTGTACACTGAAGATGGCAACGCAGGTTGATAGAGTGGTCAAGAAGGCATACAGCATGCTTGCCTTCATCGGACGGGGTATTGAGTACAAGAGTTGGCAGGTCATGTTACAGTTGTATAGGACTTTGGTTCGGCCACATTTGGAATACTGCGTGCAGTTCTGGTCGCCACATTACCAGGAGGATGTGGATGCTTTGGAGAGGGTGCAGAGAAGGTTCACCAGGATGTTGCCTGGTATGGAGGGTGCTAGCTATGAAGAAAGGTTGAGTAGATTAGGATTGTTTTCGTTGGAAAGACGGAGGTTGTGGGGGGACCTGATTGAGGTCTACAAAATTATGAGAGGTATGGACAGGGTGGACAGCAACGAGCTTTTCCCCAAGAGTGGGGGTGTCAGTTACAAGGGGTCACGATTTCAAAGTGAGAGGGGGAAAGTTTAAAGGAGATGTGCGTGGAAAGTTTTTTTACGCAGAGGGTGGTGGGTGCCTGGAATGCTTTACCAGCGGAGGTGGTAGAGGCGGGCACGATAGCATCATTTAAGAAGCATCTAGACAGGTATATGAATGGGCGGGAACAGAGGGAAGTAGACCTTGGAAAATTGGAGACAGGTTTAGATAAAGGATCTGGATCGGCGCAGGCTGGGAGGGCCGAAGGGCCTGTTCCTGTGCTGTAATTTTCTTTGTTCTTTGTTCTTTGATTGATAGCGTTATTATAACCTAAAATTTGCTTACCCTAAAAGGACAAGCATGTCTGTCAGTATCCAGTGTACATACACACGTACTTTGGGCAGGGTCGACTTGGCAGCACTTTAGGAGTGGGAACCCAAGCTGATTTTACCTAGCCTCCAAACTTGGAGGCCTTGAGTTCCTTAAACAATTCAAGTGAGGTAGCCTAACTGGTTGGGCAGGTGCGCAACCAACCATAATCGGTCAACAACCACAGGGCAGCCCGGTGGTGGCGGTTACCCTCAAAATTTGGGGGCAGTGGAGGTGGCACAGGGGGCTTGGTGGAGGCCCCCACTGCGGGGGAACCACCGGTTTGTCCCAGGGAATATTGATGGCGGGTTCCTGGGGTGGCACAGGGCGGGCATTAGGAAGTTGGGAGACCTGTTTATTGACGGTAGGTTCGCGACCCTGGGTGAACTGGAGGAGAAGTTTGAGCTCCCCCCGGGGAATATGTTCAGGTACCTTCAGGTCAAGGCGTTTGCTAGGCGACAAGTGGAGGGGTTCCCTTCACTGCCCCCGCGGGGGGTAAGGGATAGGGTGCTTTCGGGGGTTTGGGTCGGGTATGGGAAGGTGTCTGACATCTACCAGGTGATGCAGGAGGTGGAGGAGGCGTCGGTAGAGGAGCTGAAGTCTAAGTGGGAAGTGGAGCTGGGGGAGCAGATTGAGGAGGGGACATGGGCGGACGCCCTGGAGGGTGAACTCCTCCTCTTCATGTGCGAGGCTTAGCCTCATCCAGTTCAAGGTACTGCAGAGGGCTCATATGTCCGGGACGAGGATGAGCAAATTTTTTGGGGGTGAGGACAGGTGCATTAGGTGTTCGGGGAGCCCAGCGAAACATGCCCATAAGTTTTGGGCATGCCCGGCACTGGGGGAATTCTGGCAGGGGGTGGCGAGGACGGTGTCGAGGGTGGTAGGGTCCAGGGTCAAGCCAGGCTGGGGACTCGCGATATTTGGGGTTGGGGTGGGGCCGGGAGTGCAGGAGGCGAAAGAGGCCGATGTCTTGGCCTTTGCGTCCCTAGTAGCCCGGCGGAGGATCTTGCTGCAGTGGAAAGATGCGAGACCTCCGAGCGTGGAGACCTGGATCAATGACATGGCGGAATTTATTAAGCTGGAGAGGGTCAAATTCGCCCTGAGGGGTCGGTACAAGGGTTCTTTAGGCGGTGGCAGCCTTTCCTCGACTTTTTGGCTCAACGATAAGGAACCAGGTCAGCAGCAGCAGCAACCGGGGGGGGGTCTCAGGGGGGTATTGTTTAAGTTAATTTGCTTATTGTTCATTTATTTTGTTGTTTATTGGGTTGGGGGGGGGGGGGGTTGTTACATGTGCTGTTACGGGTGCCGGGGGGGTGTTTATTATTGTTATTATTATTATTGTTCTGTTGATATATATTTTTCAAAAAATTCCAATAAAAATTTTTTTTTTTAAAACAACAACCACAGGGCAGAAAGGGAGGAAATTAGGAGGGGAAAAAGAAATACTTGGGTGGTAAATACTTTCAATTCTGTCAATGCCCACTCAACATAGTGTCAGCCAAGAATATCTACAGGGAATCTTTTAGAGCTTATACAAATGATTTTCAACAGGCTACTCCTTTTACGCAGAGGACAATTGAAATAAATTCTGTTAATACTGGTTCTGACAAGAGTTGTAATGTTGGAAATCATTACCCTACAATTTTACTTATTGTCACATGTCCGAGGTACAGTGAAAAGTATTGTTCTGCGTGCAGCTCAGACAGATCATTCCGTACAAAAAAGGAAAATACATAATAGGGCAAACATAAAATAATGTAAATACATGGACCCCGGCATCGGTTGGAGCATCCAGGAGTGTAGTACTACTCGGTAGAGAAGATGTGTGAAGAGATCAGATCAGTCCATAAGAGGGTCATTTAGGAGTCTGGTAACAGCGGGGAAGAGCAGTTTTTGAATATTTTCGTGCCTGTCCTCAGACTTTTGTATCTCCTGCCTGATGGAAGAAGTTGGAAGAGTGAGTTAGCAGGGTGGGAGGGGGTCTTTGATTATGCTTCCCGCTTTCCCAAGGCAGCGGGAGGTGTACACAAGTTAATGGATAGGAGGTGGATTTGTGTGATGGAATGGGCGGTATTCACGACTCTGTAGTTTCTTCCGGTCTTGGGCTGAGCAGTTGCCATACCAGGCTGAGATGCAGCCAAATAGGATGCTTTCTATGGTGCACCTGTAAACGTTGGCAAGAATCAATGTGGACATGCCGAGTTTCCTGAGAAAGTATAGGCTCTGTTGTGCTTTCTTGGTCGTAGCGTCGACATGGGTGGACCAGGACAGATTGTGGGTGATAAGCGCACCTAGGAATTTGAAGCTGTCGACCATCTCCACCTCAGTCCCATTGATGGTGACACGGGTGTGTACGATACTTTGTTTCCTGAAGTCAATGACCAGCTCTTTAGTTTTGATGACATTGAGGGAGAGATTGTTGTCATTACACCACTGCATTAGGTTCTCTATCTCCTGTACCCTGACTCACCATTGTTCGAGATCAGACCCACTATGCTCGTGTCGCAGCAAACTTGCAGATGGAGTTGGAGCCAAATTGTGCCACACAGTCGTGTGGACAGCAGATCAAAGTCTATCTGTAGCTTTTTCCTCCTCGCCAGTAGTTCCACAGTTGGGGGTCAAGGTGTACCACCAAGCCATCTCCAGTATGGAGTCCACCAGCTGTTGGCTAGCCGCCCACTCGTTCCTTTTTGCACCTTGCTGGTAACGTAACAGCCTATGGCCTGTGATATCTGTTCGCAGATTGCCTCATCAGCCAGGAGCTCCAGCCTCCATGGGGAGGTGTTGTGCCTGGCCTGTCTCCAGCCTTACATCCACATAATCAGAGATTGCGATTGTGGAGTACGCCACTCCCACTACCCCTGGAAGCACCGCTTTCCCCGCTACAAACGTTGTTCTGGTATCATAGAAACATAGAATTTACAGTGCAGAAGGAGGCCATTCAGCCAATCAAGTCTACACCGGCCCTTCGAAAGAGCACCCTACTCAAGCCCACACCAGCACTTATTGTCACATGTCTAACTCTCTATCCCCGAAACCCAATAACCCCTCCTAACCTTTTTGGACACGAAGGGCAATTTATCATGGCCAATCCACCTAAGCTGCACATCTTTGGACTGTGAGAGGAAACCAGAGCACCCGGAGGAAACCCACGCAGACACGGGGAGAACATGCAGACTCTACACAGACAGTGACTCCAGGAATCGAACCTGGGACCCTGGAACTGTGAAGCAATTGTGTGAACCATTATGCTACCGTGCTGCCCCTAACCATTATGCTACCATGCTGCCTCTGTGGTATAAACCCTGTGTACCTGGGAGAAGAAGGAGAACTCCTTCTCACCTGCGTGCGTGAACCTCCATGGGTCCACTACCCCCATCTGTTTCATGAAAGTGTTCAATTCTTTTGCCATGTTTGATCTTTTCCGCGACTTGTGGTTTGAACTGTCTGTCTGTCCTATATGCAGTTAATGTCTTACCCCCCCCAACCTCAAGATGAATTGGTGCAAGTCAATGTTGGAGTTTTCTGCCATAGTTTTCTTTTTTTTTAAATTTAAAGTACCCAATTTATTTTTCCAATTAAGGGACAATTTAGCGTGGCCAGTCCATCTACCCTGCACATGTTTGGGTTTTGGAGGTGAAATCCACGCAAACATTGGGAGAATGTGCAAACTCCACATGGACAGTGACCCAGGGCTGGGATCGAACCTGGGACCTTGGTGCTGTGAGGCAGCAGTACTAACCACCGCGCCACCGTGCTGCCCTGCCATGGTTTTCTTCATAGATTTTGTGTCATTCCAGTTGGGAGTATACACGTTTACAAGGATGACAGCTGCTCCTTCCAGGATACCATTAACCATGACCTACCGTCCCCTTTGTTCCGTGACCATCATCATCGCTGCGAATGCTGTCCTCTTCTTGAGCTGTATGGCCACCTCCCTAGCCCTCATCCCATAGCACGATTGGTCAGTCTGTACCACCCAGCTCTTTCTTACCCGCCGTCGGTCCTTCTCCCTCAGGTGGGTCTCCTGGAGGAAGACTATGTAGGCTCTCAGACATTGTAGATGGCGAAGACTCTGGGTGTTTTCATCGGTCCATTAATTTCCCTGACATTCCAGGTGCCTACCTTGTGGGTGCTCCCCAGCATTCCGGGGTTTCCCTTTTTTGGGGATATCCAATATGTCCGTGGTCATCATACTCAACATGTGGCGGTGCCCCTGCACTCCGAGGTTCCCTTTTGTCCAGGGGCCAACCAAGATGGCCACCATCATGATGTACATCATGTAGATGCACCACTGCACTCCGGGGTTTCCATTTGTTTGGGGGCCCTCCAAGATATCTGTCTGCAGTGCTCTTATTTTCGTTGTCACAATATACGGTTTGTCGTAGCCAGCATTCTACCCCTAACTCTCTACTCCCCCCCCCCCCTCCCCCCCGGCCTCTTTGCCCCCAGCTTTCTCCCCCCGCCCTGTTTTACCCCCTTACTTTACACCCATCTAGAGTTTTCTCCCCCACTGCTGCCAGGCATTCTCTCCCCGTCGGGATTGTGCCATGCCCCACCTCGCGCCCGTAATTCCTTGTGCTAGCTCACCCACTAGTGTGGCGGTGCCCCCTTCCACCTCCTCATCCCTATCTTCCCCCCTTCCTCTTCCTCACACCTTTCTGTGTCCTACCTCTCTCACCCCCTCCTTCCTGAGACTCAGTCAGATCTAAGATGAGGCAAATCCATCCCATGCAATTAGTCTCTTCTTTCTAAACTGATGAAACAAGAGTTCTGGTTCAGTGCTGGTGTCGCTGTCTTCCCAGCCCATGCTTGCGCACAAAATCGTCTGCTTCTGCCGGTCCAGTGAAGTAGTACTCCCCATCGTGCAGTCACCCAGAGTTTGGCGGGGTACAGCATGTTAATCTGCACTTGGCTTTTGTATACTGCCACCTTGAATTCTGCCTGGCATTTGGCCAGGTCTGCCCCAATGCTCTGGTACACACAGATCGAGTGACCCTCCCACTTACAGGAGCGTGTGTGCCTTTCCTAATTCAGGATCTTGCTCTTGGTCTTGGTACCGGTGCAATTTTGCGATGATGGCCTGCAAATGCTCCCTGGCTTTAGCCGGAGTGACCTATGGGCTCTGTCCACTTCTGGGGGCTTGGAGAAGCTTTCCCCTCCAACCAACTTGCAAACATAAGGGCCATGTACTCCGTGGAGGGTTCCTGCCCTCGGTACCCTCTGGTAGGCCCAGGATTTGACAGAGTGACCAGTCACCTTGGTCTTCAACCTTCCCCCTCACAGCGTCCCTTGTGTTACCATCAATCTTGCCATCTCCGTCTCCAGTGAGGTGATCCGGTCGCAGCCTTCTTCAGCTCTCTGATCGCTGTCTCCAGTCGCTGCTCTGCCTTTTCCAGTGCCACTTGAAAGGCGACCAGTGCCTGCACTACCGCTGCCTTCATCGTTGCCATCATTTCCTAATTTGACGGCATCTCGGTGCAATTGGAGCTCCTTTGTCCATCCATTCTTTTATCGGGGGCATATATCCTAGCAGCTCATCCCGCTCAGGTGCGGCAGATTTGCTTGTTGCCCCGCGTGTTTAGCGTCGCCTCAATCTTCCTCTCCAAGCCTTTTCTCATTCTGCCGTCTTTTCGGATCCTCAAATTGTTGCCTGGCAGGCCTCATTTGTTGTGGTGGTGTTGGAGGAGGGTGGGGAGTTTTTCCTGGGTATAGCCAGCCATCTATTTCTGGCCCAAAGTGCCTAATTTTAAGTTTATAGAAGAACCACCTTTCATGCATCAGCACATTCTCATCACCAGAGGTCCTGGAATTGCAATTACAAGTGGAGGTGGTTATCCAAACTTTGTTTGGAAATTCATTCATGGACTTTGTGCTGAAAGAACACCCCTCCCATGCCCACTTCACCGCAATCCCCCAGATAGATGGAACGCCCCCACCGACCCTCTGACGGTGAACGTGACCTTCTCCAAATCCAGAAATGACACTGGGTCAACAGGCCAAGCTGAAGCATTAGGCAGAGTGGGAGACCTCCACCCAAAGAAAATTTGCCGACCGGCTACCAATGAGGCAAAGACAAGGACATCAGCCTTCATCCCAGATTGCATCACGGGTGAATCCGAAAACCCAAATATGGCCTCTAAATGTTAGATTTTAATTATTTTTATGGGAATCTGCACAGTAAAACCTCACTCTTTGTGGCAAAATCCACTTCTTCAAGTGTCAAACACTTGTTTTCAACTAATGGCTTTCCATTGATATTCATGGAAAGTCAAAGGATACATTGTTTTATAACAAAAGTAGTGTCATGTCATACTACATACAATGTATTATTTGGTAAGTGGGGAGAGTATGTGTCTAGGTTGCTCTTTTTTGGTGGGTGTAAAGCAGTGCTTTTCAAACTTTAGTATTTGTAGTGCGCCTGAGGAAAATTGACACAGTCCCAGGTACTACCCTATCCAAACTGAAAAGCACTGTCACGTACAACAAATAGAATCAGCTTGTAAAAGCAGCAAGTAACAGACAGATTTTTTAAAATAAACATTTTATAGAGGTATTTTTTGGGTTTACAGCAACAACAAAATAAACAATATACATGAATCTATAAACATAGTGCAAAAGCCGTCTTCCTCCCGAACAGGTCCCAGCTTTATTAAGCCCCTACTCTAAGCTAAACTAACCCCCCCCCCCCCCCCCCCCCCCCCGATGATTAATTTTCCGCAAAGAAGTCGACGATCGGTTGCCACCTCCGGGTGAACCCTAACAGTGACCCTCTCAAGACGAACTTGATTTTCTCCAGAGATAGCTATCCATGTCCGATAGCCAGGTCTCCGACTTCGGGGGCTTGGAGTCCCTCCAAGCCAATAATATCCGACTCCAGGCTACCAGGGAAGCAAAGGCCAGAACGTCTGCCTCTTTCTCCTCCTGGATTCCCAGGTCTTCTGACACCCCGAAAATCGCCACCTCTGGACTCGGTGCCACCCTTGTTTTTAACACCGTGGACATGACATTTGCAAACCCTTTCCAGAATCCCCCAAGCTTTGGACATGTCCAGAACATGTGAGCATGGTTCGCTGCCCCCCCCCCCCCCCCCCCCCCCCCCCCCACCCACCTTGCGCGCCTATCTTCTACCCCAAAGAACCTGCTCATCCGGGCCACTGTCATGTGAGCTCGATGAACGACCTTGAATTGTATCAGGCTGAGCCTGGCACATGTTGCGGGTGCTTTAACGCTACTCAACATGTCTGCCCATAGACATCCTCTATCTCTCCTCCCAACTCCTCTTCCCACTTGCACTTCTGCTCCCCAGTCTGTGTCTCCTCTGACACCATACGTTCCTTGTAAATGTCAGAGACACTCCCTTCTCCCACCCACCCTCTGAAAACTCCCCTGCCCTGTATCCCCCTTGGTGGTAGGAGCAGGAAGGTTGAAACCTGCCTGCGTAGGAAGTCCTGCACTTGCAGGTACCTGAATTTGTTTCTCCTTGCCAATCCAAATTTCTCCTCCAGCTCCCTTAAGCTAGGAAAGCTCCCCTCTATAAACATATCCCCTATCCTCTCAATCCCTGCTCTCTGCCATCTCCGGAGCCCTCCATCCAACCTTCCCAGGGCAAACCGGTGATTATTACAATTTGGAGACCCAACCAATGCTCCCTCTGCTCCCACGTCTCCTCAATTGCCCCCAGACTCTTAGGGACGCCACCACCATGGGACTGGTGGAGTACCATTACGGAGGGAACGGCAGAGGCGCCGTTATCAATGCCCCTAAGCTGGTGCCCTTACATGAAGCCGCCTCCATACGCACTCATGCCAACCCTCCCCCCACCACCCACTTCCTAAGCATGGCTATATTCACGCCCAATAGTACTTACTGAAGTTTCGTAGCACCAGCCCACCCTCTCCCCGGCTCCGCTCAAGCATCCCCCTCCTTACTCGCAGGGTCTTGCCCGCCCATAAAAAGCCAGTGATCACTTTGTTGACCCGTTTAAAAAAGGACCGTGGGATAAAGATGGGGAGACACTGGAACACAAACAGGAATCTCAGGAGGACCGTCATCTTCACCGTCTGCACCCTCCTGGCTAGTGACAGCTGGAGCGCATCCAGCCTCCAAAAATCGCCCTTCATTTGGTCAACTGGACGGGCCAGATTTGTAATAGACAGAGTTAAGCGATTGCACAACCAACGCATCAGATCTAAGCTCTGCAGTCCTGCCACATCCAACCGTGAATCATGGTGGATTACTAAACAACTCCCTGGAGGAGAAGGCTCCACAAATATCCCCATCCTCAATGATGGAGGAACCCAGCTTTTCAACCAGAAGTGCCAAGTGGATGATCCACTCCTCCAGAAGTCCCCAGCATCACAGATGTCAGTCTTCAGCCAATACGATTCACTCCACATGATATCAAGAAACGGCTGAAGTCATTGGATACTGCAAAGGCAATGGGTCTTGATAACATTCTGGCAATAGTACTGAAGACTTGTACTCCAGAACTTGCCGGATCCCTAGCCAAGTATTTCCAATACAGCTACAACACTGGCATCTACGCAGCAATGCGGAAAATTGCCCAGGTGTGTCCTGTACACACGAAACAGAACAAATCCAACCCAACCAATGACCACCCTATCAGTCTACTCTCCCTCCTCAGCAAACTGATGGAAGGAGTCATTAACAGTGCTATCAAGCGGCACTAACCTGCTCATGGACACTCAGTTTGGGTACCGCCAGTGTCACTCAGCTGCTGGCCTCATTACAGCCTTGGTTCAAACATGGACAAAAGTGTTGAATGCCAGAGGTGAGGTGAGAGTGACTGCCCTGGACATCAAGGCAGCATTTGATTGAGCATAGCATCAAGGAGCCCTGGCTAACCAGGAGTCAATGGGAATCAGGGGGGGAAATCTCCACTGGTTGGAGTCATACCTGGCACAAAGGAAAATGGTTGTGGTGGTTGGAGGTCTATCAGGATATTACTGCAGGAGTTCCTCAGGGTAGTTTCCTAGGCCTAACTATCTTGAGCTGCTTCATCAATGACCTGCCTTCCATCATAAATGTGGGTATGTTTGCGGATGACTGCACAATGTTCAGCATCATTTGCAACTTCTTAGATAATGCAGCAGTCCGTGTCCAAATGCAGCAAGAGCTGGACAATATCCAGGCTGGGCTGACAAGTGTCAACTTACATTCGTGCCACATAAGTGTCAGGCAATGACCATCTCCTACAAGAGAAGATCTAACCATCGCCCCTAGACATTCAATGGCATTACTATCGTTGAATACCCCACAAACTTTTTGGGGGTTACCAGTGATCAGAAATTGAACTAGACGAGCCACATGAATACTGTGGCTACCAGGGCAGGTTAAAGGCTAGGAGTCCTAGGGCGATTAACTCACCCCCAAAGCTGTCAACTATGTACAAGGCAGGCAGCACGGTGGTGCAATGGTTAGCATTGTTGCGTCACGGCGCCGAGGTCCCAGATTCGATTCCGGCTCTGGGTCACTCTTCGTGTGGAGTTTGCACATTCTCCCTGTGTTTGCGTGGGTTTCGCCCCCACAACCCAAAGGTGCGCAGGGTAGGTGGATTGGCAACGCTAAATTGCCCCCCAATTGGAAAAAGTTAATTGGGTGCTCTAAGTTTTTTTTTAAACTATCTACAAGGCACAAGTCAGGAGTGTAATGGAATATTTTCCACTTGCCTGGATGAGTGCAGCTCCAACAACACTCGAGAAGCTCTGCACCATCCAGGATAAAGCAGCCCACTTGATTGTTCCTCCTTCCACAAACATTCAAACACTCCACCACCGACGAACAGTGGCAGCCATGTGTACCATCTACAGGATGCACTCACCAAGGTTCCTTCGTCAGCACTTTCCAAAGCCACGGCCACTACCATCTAGGAGGACAAGAACAGTAGATACTTAGGAACCCCACCACCTGGAGCTTCCCCTCCAAGTCACTCACCAACCTGACTTGGAAATATATTGTCGATCCTTCGCTGTCGCTGGGACAAAATCCTGGAACTTCCTCCCTAACAGCACAGAGGTGTACCTACACCGGAAGGACTGCAGCGTTTCATGAAGGCAACACACCACCACCTTCTGAAGGATAAGTAGGGATGGGCAATAAATGCTGGCCTAACCAGCGACACCCACATCCCGTAAATGATTTTTTAAGAAAGTAGTCAGGAGTGGGGCAGAAAATAAATCAGATAGAAAAGGCATACATGGCAATATTACAATAATCATGGGGGACTTCATTATGCAAGTGATGAACAGTTTGGTAACGAATCCCATGAAAAATAATTTGTGGAACGTCTACAAGATGGTTCTTTTGCAGCAGCTTGAGGTAGAGCCCACGACGGAAGAGGCAATTCTGGATTTGGTGATGTGTAATGAGGCTGACTTGATTAGGGAACTTAAGGTGAAGGAACCTTAGGGACAGTGAACACAATATGATCAAATTCACCCTGCAATTTGAGACAGAGAAACTGGTATCAGGTGTAATGCTATTGCATCAGGCAACACGGTAGCACAGTGGGTGGCACTGCTGCTTCACAGCTCCAGGATCCCGGGTTCGATTCCCGGCTTTGGTCACTGTCTCTGCGGAATCTGCACGTTCGTCCCGTGTCTGCATGGATTTACACCAGGTGCTCTGGTTTCCTCCCACATGTCCCGAAAGACGTGCTGTTAGGTAATTTGGACATTCTGAATTCGCCCTCTGCTGTGTACCCAAACAGGCGCCAGAGTGTGGCGGCTCGGGGATTTTCACAGTAACTTCATTGCAGTGTTGATGTAAGTCTACTTGTGACAATAAAGATGATTATATTATTACAATTGAGTAAAGATGACGACAAATACATGAAGGAGGAGTTGGCTAGAGTTGATTGGAAGGAGAGACTGTGGAACAGCAATGGCAGGAGTTTTTGAGTTATTCAGGAGGCACAACAGAAATTCATCCCAAGAAGGGGGAAACATACCAAGGGGAGGATGGGCAACCATGGCTGACGAGGGAAGTCAGGGACAGCATTAACACATAAGAAAAAAGCATACAACGTGGCAAGGATTGTGAAACCTTTAAAAGCAGCAGAGAACAACTAAAAAAAAGCAATAAAGGAGGAGAAGATGAAATATGAGTGCAAGCTGGCTAGTAATATAAAAGAAGATTGCAAGATTTTTTTTTAAAAAGGTAAGAGAGAGCCAAGACATTGGACCATTGGAAAATGAGGCTGGAGCAGTAGTAATGGGGAACAAAGAAATGGTAAAGGAACTGAATAGGTACTTTGCATCAGTCTTCATGGTAGAAGACACAAGTGGCATACCAGAACTTCAAGACAGTCAGGAAGCAAAGGTGAGTGTAGTGGCCATTACAGAAGGTTCTAGGGAAGCTGAAAGGTCTGAAGGTGGCTAAATCACCCAGGCCAGATGCACTATACCCCAGGGTTTTGAAGGAGTTAGCTGAGGAGATTGTGGAGGCATTGGTCATGATCTTTCAGGAATCACTGGAGGCAGGAAGGGCCTCAGAGGACTGGAAAATAGCTAATGTCACATTCCTGTTCAAGAAGGGAGGGAGGCAGAAGATGGGAAATTATAGGCCGGTTAGCCTGACTTCGGTCGTTGAAAAAATTTTGGAGTCCATTATTAAGGATGAGATTGCAGAGTATATGGAAGTGCATGGTAAAATATGGCTCAGTCAGCATGGCTTCGTCAAGGGGAGATCATGCCTGACAAATCTATTAGAATTCTTTGAGGAGGTGAGTAACGAGGCAGTTAGACAAAGGAGAGCTAGTGGACCCGATCCATTTGCATTTCCAGAAGGCCTCTGACAAGGTGGCATATAGGAGGCTGCTAAATAAGGTATGAGTCAATGGCGTTAGGGGCAATATACTGGCATGGAGGTATGAACATGTATGAACATGCAGGTTCAGTTGGCAGTTAAGAAGGCAAGTGCAATGTTCACATTCATTTCGAGAGGGGTAGAATACAAGAGCAGGCATCTACTGCTGAGGCTGTGTAAGGCTCTAGTTAGACCATTTGGTACACTGTGTGCAGTTCTGGGCCCCAATTCTAAGAAGGATGTGCTGGCCTTGGAGGGGATGTGTGGAGGTTCAAAAGAATGAAGGGCTTGTCATATGAGGAGCGATTGAGGACTCTGGGTCTGTTCTCGATGGAGTGTCGAAGGATTTTGGGAGTGGGTGGAAATCTCATTAAAACTTACAGAATACTGAGAGGCATAGATGGAATGGACGTGGAGTAGATGTTTACATCTTGTAGGAAAGACTAGAAGCCGAGGGCACAGCCTCAGACTCAAGGGGCGATTCTTTAGAACTGATGTGAGGGGTAATTTCTTGAACCAGAATGTGGTGATCTGTGGAACTCTTTGCCGCAGAAGGCTGTGGAGGCCAAGTCACTGAGTGTCTTTAAGATAAATATAGATAGGTTCTTGATTAATAAGGGGATCAGGGGTTACGGGGTGAAGGCAGGAGAATGGAGATGAGAAACATATCAGTCACAATCGAATGGCAGAGCAGACCAGATGGGCCAAATGGCCTAATTCTGCTCCTACATCTTATGGTCTTATTTTTTTAATATACATTTAGAGTACCCAATTCATTTTTTCCAATTAAGGGGAATTTAGTGTGGCCAATCCACCCACCCTGCACATCTTTTGAGTCGTGGGGGCAAAACCCACGCAAACACGGGGAGAATGTGCAAACTCCACACAGACAGTGACCCAGAGCCGGGATCGAATCTGGGACCCCGGCGCTGTGAGACAGCAGTGCTAACCACCGCCACCGTACTGCCATTGTATGGTCTTATTTATTTATTTATTTTATAAATTTAGATTAGCCAATTATTTTTTCCAATTAAGGAGCAATTTAGCGTGGCCAATCCACCTACTCTGCACATTTTTGGGTTGTGGGGGCGAAACCCACGCAGACACGGGGAGAACGTGCAAACTCCACACGGACAGTGACCCAGAGCTGGGATCGAACCTGGGACCTCATCGCCGTGAGGCAGTTGTGCTAACCACTAGGCCACCGTGCTGCCCTGTATGGTCTTATAATGGTGAACGACAGTAAGCTGTTCAACTTCAGGGGTATCACAGCCAAATCAGATCCTCACTCTACATCCACAATGTACTTTCCAGGGGGGCCATCAGATATTCATCAGGGCAGTAATTCCTGAATATATCTCCTTAATTCAAGGTCAGTGAGAACAATGTAGCAACCCAGCTCCGAACTGGCCAAGATTAGTTAACTGATCACACTGCAAAAAAGGACATCAACCATTTTAGAGCAGGGGAAATGCAAGACAAGAAAAATAAAGACATCTTCCATGTTTTCTGACAGCAAGAAAGGATGAACAAATATGGGTTGTTGGCAGAGTGAAAGCCAATATGACTAGCCTCATGTGAAAAGGATTCAAACACTTCTGAAACTGTAGCTCCGAGTGTTCTCCATTATGTTCAAGACCAGGTACTTAACGGCAATGCAATAACCTTTAAAACAGTGGCTTTTTCCAACTAGGTGCCCTTCCTTCTTTAACCAACTCAGAAAAATTAGAAGGTTTACACAGATTCTCTGGTTAATTGAGAACAACCTGCCTACAAGCGCCACATGGGCTTTTTTTCCAGGCTTTGTTTTAAGTTGCTCACTGTCTCATTTTTTTTTCCACACAACAAATTCCCACAGGATAGGCTTTAAACAGAGCAAACTTGTTTTGACCTAAACCAGCTGTATGGTGTTTACAGCCAAGGTATGGAAACTGTTTGAACACAGAACGTGTCGCAATGACATGTTGCAGCAGTAACTAGCAAGGAAGTGTTGCAAACAAAACAGTGCACTCTGTCTATCAGATTTGTAATTGAAAATTTGGAAAAATAACGTTCTGCCCAATTATAACAACAAAATAAGGATCCTGTAAGTAATTCCCAGTTAGAGTCCAACCACATATACTTCATTTTGCATGGAAGCTACATTCATTCACTTCCCTGTTTTCACTCCTCATTTATTAAAAGTACTATAATACAGTTGTGTAGGTTCCAGCAAGCCAAGTTATTCTCACCTGCCAACAATAAACACACACTTTCCAGCAGAGGTCACTGGACCAGTCAAGAGCAGAAACCGCTATTGCTTTAATCCCACTTCTTGGGTTAGGATCAGTGAGGCACTTTTCAGGAACTACAACTGTGATCTATCTCCTGGTACATAGTTTAACAGCATACGAGGCAGGGTATTTACACATCAAATGACCTTAGTTGTGCCTGTCGATATATCCGTCACTATTTGTTTCAGCATATGACATAAAAACAGACAAACTTAATATAAATTTCACAACTCTGGTTTCCATTTCAGATCACTATGAAGTGACTCCCTGTTAGAAAGTACATGCCTATGGATACTGGTTGGTCCATATAGGGCCAAGATGTAATATCTTCCTTTGAAGAATAGCAGATGAAACTCACTGTTTAGTTCGCTGCTTCTAAAGCAACCTGGATATGATGCTACATATATGCAACAAAATCCTCAAACGGGTCTGTGCCAATAGGAGAAGGAGCATGATTTTAAAAAGGAAAACTGTGAAGTGAACTGTACAGATAATTCGCACAGCAGACATAATGAGTTCATTTAAAGTCAAGCATTCCACTGCTCACTCCTTGCTTGTTTCATTGAAAGCAGCTAGATATTTGCAGTCTGCTAAACGTGTGTCCAACCCTGCTGCTCCCAGTGGAGTCAAGTACAAGAATTCCCAGATTCTGGGTGGTGCCCACTAATTGGTACAAATAGGCTGTTTTCTGGATTGTGATGTTTAGTGTTCAACCCTCACAGAGATAATTTCCAAAGATTCAGATCTTGTTGTTTACCTTAAACTTTTCACAGAAGTATCCGTACCTCAACATTATGGCAGTTCTTCACATTATCACAGTCACCACCACATTTATAAATTTGCTAGCTCTTATGCCTGGATAACCATACACCTTCAAGTAACACAAACATACAAAACAAGTAAATATTAGATTGCAGAAACCAAAAGCACAGTAAGTGATAGAACATGGTTTATCTTCTGAATCGGCTGGTCAATGGGTTTCTGATCTCAGCTCAGACTTTTGCAAGTGCATTTTTCGTGAAGGATAAACTTCAAAAGGAAAGTGCCATTATGAGAGTCCAGAACACTGTATAGCAAGAGCTTGACAAGAGGCCATGATTATTGGAGCTGCTGTTTCATGTCCAAATGCCGAAATATATATATGTTTTCCTAATTTACAGGATATCTCGAGTTACTGCAGAAATAGATGCAGAAAAGGTTAATGAATATTCCTGTGATTCAGCAGCCTGGCAAATATAAAACCATCCACATCAAAAAATGTTTAAAAGTTTAAACGTTAGGTCCTTCATCTCAAATGCAACAGTCCTAAAGTCCATATACTGCAGCTCCAAATGGCAATTACTAGTCAGTTATTTTGCTGATATTGATGCATGTGTGCATAATAGGAGAGGGCAGGATGAAGAGCACTTTTGATGACCTGTTAAAAATTTTGACCATGTTCACCGTCTAGACTGGGGAGGGACGGTGGTATAGTGGTTAGCACTGCTGCCTCACAAGTGGCAAGGGACCTGGGTTCAATTCCAGCCTTGGATGAAGATTGTGTGGAACTTGTGACTACGTGGGTTTCTTCTGGATGCTCTGGCTTCCTCCCGCAATCCAAGGATGAGCAGTTAGGTGCATTGGCTATGCTAAATTGCCCCTTAGCGTCCAAGGATGAGCAGTTAGATGAGGTTACAGGCAGAGGGCGGAGGAGTGGGTCTATGTAGGGTTCTCTTTCAGGAGATCAGTGCAGATTCGATGGGCCAAATGGTCTCCTTCTCCACTGTAGGAATTCTACGGTTCTAGATTCACAGGTGAATTATAATTAAGATTTTCAGCATATGTTAAATGATACCTCATCATTAGTTTTCACCTTCAGAAACAGGAAAGAATGGTCAAAAATAAAGTTTCCATGGTTTTCGGAACGTATGAGCCCGTTCCTCCAATCAATTAGATCATGCTAAAACTGTATTTTAACTCCATCTACCCATCATGGCTTCCCATTATGGGGCAGCCCCACACCGTTGGGAAGCCCCCGCCCGGACTGCCGGCAAAATGGAGCATCCCGCCGGTGGAGAATCCAGCCCCATGTCTAACAATTTCACTTTAACATGTTCAAGTAGCGTAACACCTTTTTGGAGGGAGAGTCCAGGATTTCCACTACTTTGCGGTATTATCTGATTGTTCTTTGGGACTTGGGGGCAGGGGGGTGTATAAGTGGGGGAGAGAGAGACAAGGGCAGTTCAAGTGACAATAATAAATCACATGAGACTTGACTAATTGTATGTGAAATCAGCTGTAAATGGTACTGGTATAATGCATGGAGAAGTATGCAGTCCCCATCATTAAACGATAGAAAATCTAGGACAGCCAGTCTGTGTGGGTGCTTGCTGTATTATTGATGCAGCTTTTTACACAACACACTTTTGAGTGCAGGAGACTGCAGCATGTTTTAAAGCTAAAATGGGAACTGCACGGAAAGCCTTCCTTCCTCTTTGCCTTAAAAGTCCTGTGGTGCAACACAGCTGCTATATTCAATCAGAGTATTGACCTGACTGTGCATTTTCATTGTAGGATCCCCTTCTGCTCTTTCATACACGGTACTGATCCAAACCTCCACTCTCAATAAAAACAAATCAGGGATCTTCTAGAATAGACTTCAATTGATGTTCCTCATGAGTTGAAGCAATAATTCACTGTGCATTGTACTTACTCCTGATAGAGGTAACGGATTCTCTAGAATAAATACTGAGGTGAATAACTTAAATGCAGACAAAAACCATGCCTAAATTCAAAATCTAAAATAATTGCCAAAATGCCTGAATATTTTCAATAGCTGAGAAGATTAAAGACCACAGGATACTGAATGAAAGCCTAGTATGTTAATGAAAATGGTCCCAGGGCATGCAAAATGAATTTATCAGACTTTTTAAAAGATTTTACAGCATAGCTCAGCATGCTACACAATAGATTACAAGAAGAACTGGTAATCATGCACAACATTCTAGTTATTTTTTTTAATTTAGAGTATCCAATACATTTTTTCCAATTAAGGGGCAATTTAGCGTGGCCAATCCACCTATCTTTTGGGTTATGGGGGCGAAACCCACGCAAACACGGGGAGAATGTGCAAACTCCACACGAACAGTGACCCAGAGCTGGGATCGAACCTGGGACCTTGGCGCCGTGAGGCAACCGTGCTAACCACCTGCATCACCATGCTGTCCTAACATTTTAGTTCTTAACCACATTACTATGGTGAGCAGAGACCAGACACTTGCACATAGAGCAAAGGGGATAGCCAAAGACATATTGGGCTGTTCTTTGAGAGAATGAATGGTTGAGGGCTCAGAACCAATAGTTTGCGCACAGGCTAAAACACACATGCGGCACAATCTAACGGCCATGCTGCCTCCCACTCAGGCCAGTAAATCTCATGAGAAGTCTCTCGTGAGATTCACCCAGCTGGTTACGCCTCGTGAGATCCAACAGGATCTCGTGAAGTGTCGCAATCTGGATCCTGCCACTCACAAATGTGCGGGACCCATTTTTCCACATTCAAGTGTACTTATTCGAATATACTCTCGCCAGAGTTACCCAAGGTGCGGGATCTAATCCCCACGGCTTGAAGACCCCAAGTGTGCTCCATTTAGCACTGGTCTCCACCAACATGGACAAGGCATACTGGCACTTGGGAAGGGGGATATCTCTGTGGTGAGGGTCTAGAGATTGAGGCAATTAAACGCGCTCAACGCAGGACCCTGTTTCATTTCTGTTAAATCATGCCCAGAAGTGTGACATCCAGAATTCACAAAAGGGGAAAGAGAAAAAATTCTCACGCTTCAAGATAAGCAGAATAACAGGAACCAAATGGATTAAACTCATAAAATGTTATGAAAATAATTTTACTTCAGAGGTCATTTAATGATACATTGACGTTCCAATGTTTTGTGACTTAATGTGATTTCATGCATACGGCTTCCCAATCACGTTCATCTCAAACTTAGAAAATGTTGACTTTTTGCAATTCTTTTCCAATTTTCCCCATTTCCTCTCCTCTACTCTGAGCACTAACTTTCATGCCATGATCCATTTGCACAAACGACAATTGCCACATTATTCACATGTAAGCTTTAACAGTGAATACTGATAGACAACCTAACTATGGAAGGCAAAGCACGTCTGCATCCAATAGGCACAAAGCCTGTCTGCATCCAATAGGCACACACTTTCCAACAGGGGCTGACCAACAGTTGATTTTTTTTTGTTCTGTAATTGAAGGCCAATTGTAATGCCTTGAAGAGACTTTGACTTTCAGTGCCAACTTTGACTCAGTTGTAGCACTCTGCTTTCTGCCAGAAGGTTATGAGTTCAAGCTTCACTCCAGAACTTGAGCACAAAGCCCTTGCTGGCTTTCAATGCGGTACAGAGGGGTGTGCATGGCAAACTCATGATTGAATCATCTGAACCTCGGGTTAATCTATGCTCTGCCTCTTGAAGACATTCGCTAAACTCTACTTCCTTGACCTACCTTCAGATCACTTGTCTTACTGCCTATTTCTTAAGCTTGGTGGGTTTCTTTGGTTTAACTACACTCTTGTTAAGCATGTCGAAGCATTTTACTTTCTTAAAAAGTACCATATAAATGCATTTGGTCGTTGATGAAAAAAACAGGGATGAGGTAGGAGAAATCAAGATCCCCAGACATACTATTTTAAAATGTCCAGTTTGCAACCCTGCAGATGACATATTCCTGCATGCATTAATTGAATAAGCTCATGTTTTAAAGACTGGCAGAATCATCCATGGAAAGTAATTTTCCAGGCAAATTGTTTTATGTTGAAGCTGCAGAGGATCAGTCATCAAATATTTTACCATTGCCTTTCTGGAATCCCAGCACCAATGTGATACAAAGAATCCCAAATGCTAAGCAATGCTCTTCTCCATTTACAAATACATATGTTGCTGATGCAAAACAAAAGGTGACAGAGTGGTTAGCACTGCTGCCTCACAGCACCAGGGACCCGGGTTCGACTCCTACCTTGGTTGACTTCCTCATTCTCCCCTTGTCTATGTGGGTTTCCTCCCACAGTCCAAAGTTGTGCAGGTTAAGTGGACTGATCATGCTAAATTGCCCCTTAATTTCCAACGGTTAGATGGGGTTACGGAGATAGGGTGGGAGAGTGGGCTTAGGCAGGGTGCTCCTTCAGAGAGACAGTGCAGACTCAATGGGACGAATGGCCTACTTCTGCACTGTAGAGATTCTATCTGAAGGCAAATATAAAGAGGCCATGTTGTCTGTGCCTTTCAAGGGACACTCTCGGTACTCAAAAGAATTGGATGACTGAATTAACTATTTTGATATGACAGCAGAAGTTGGTACTTCCCATCAGCAGCACACTACCTTTGTATAAGTCACTTCAGTAGAGCTACATTTATGATTGGTTTGAAAAGGATAGAAACTTGAAGGTGCCAAAATAAATGTTTTTAAAAGGCTGATTTGTCACTGCATGATTGAGCCTATACCATACTATGGGTGGTATCAGAAGGAGGAACTTAAAAATTCAAACTGTGAATACTACAAATTCATGCAACGTGACAGGACATGTTGAAAAATAGGCAATCCATTACAAAGTACAGAGCACGTCCTGGCACGTTGTATGTACTAAACACTCATAATTTTGAACACAGTACCAAAATGCTATTGTGGCATTCCAACAGCTAATAGTCAGGCGTGAGAAACTGAAATAGGCCTCTTTCCTCTCCGCAGACCTCCCTTCCCCCTTACTTCCTGCTTGGCTCAATACTTCCTATATTCTCAGGTTACAGATTTTCTGCAGAAATTCTGCCTCACCCAGCAGTGAGAGTTTTTTTTTAAATTGAGGGTGTTACTGACTTGGGAGTAATAGAAATAAAATAATTCAATTTGCATTTTATGTGATTCTCCAGTACTGGAAAAAACCTTTATGACTGATGGGGGTATCTAATGTAACTGGGTTCAACACAGAAGCAATCCTATTATATTTACAATTTATCAAATGAAATCCACAGTATGTAACAATCCTAGGACATATAGTTCTATATCTAGAATAATTTATGATAAATTACTACAGTGTAATCCTATAGATTTTATTATCAATCCATTGGATATCTGTAAGAGTCACTAACAGCCCTACCTATCATTAATCATCTGGCACAATCCATTAAAACCCAGTAGATTGCCTAAAAAATCCTAGGTCC